>NC_139892.1:7299619-7587119 GCF_905171665.1 Trachurus trachurus
TTATAACCTAACGTCTTAACCCTCAAACAGCCCTTGGAAAAAGTGAGGACCGGCCAAAATGTCCTCACTTCCCAAAAATGTCCTCACTCTGTTGGTTAAAAACTCGTTCCGGTCCTCACAACGTAGCATGTACAGGAACACACACACACACACACACACACACACACACACACACACACACACACACACACACAGTTTTATCTACATTAACGTTGTGAATGAATCTCCTTGAACCAGGAAGTTAAAACTGCTCAAAGTTTAGAGTTGTGCACTAATGTGACAGATAAAGGTCAGTTGAAGAGATCAAAGTCCATCCACTCACTCACTCTGAGCAGCGCGGGGCTTCAACAGGATCATTATGGTCTGGATTTTTAAGATTTTTTTTTGTGAATATACATTTCCTGTGTGGTGAGTCGCCTGGCTCGGCTGCGTTTCTGCAGAATAACATGCATGTGACCTCAGCAGGTGGCTGGGTTACCGCCGCTGCAGCGTGGCCTAGATATAACACCCCACTACCCCCCACTACCCCCCCTTCACATGCCGGAGGGGGGGGCTTCGTCTCAGGTTCCTCCTGAAGCTGTGACCTGACATTCAGGTTAGTGGGTTGTTGGCATAGCGACAGCGAGAGGCGTCGTCTGAAAGGCCACATGGAAATGTTGTGACCTCAGACTCAGATGTGTTTACTGGAGATTTAGTGAATTTAATGTCAGTGTAAATGTTCTTTATTTACACAGCAACTGCCCTTTACAACAACCCTTGAAGTTTAGGTGCTTTACACTAGATAGTAAAAAAAAAAGGAAGAAAAGAAAAAGAAGAAATAAAAACAATGAACCCTTGTACCCTGTACCTGTTAGGGTCAAAAGTATCCTCTTCCAAAACACTATAAAAAATATCACGTTAATGTTTTTTTCTTAATTTTCTTTCATAAATCTTTCAATCAGCTTCAGTCCTGATCATACATACCAAATACTCAATTAATTTCAGTATTTTAACCCTTGAAATGCCAGTGTTGATGATGGCATCACAATTTTTTGTTAAAAAAGCACTAAAAAACTGATGTATTTTCAATATAACTGATGCAAAGTGAAAAAGCCTGTGCATATTCTCATTTGTCCAGGTCATAGTATCTCAAAGGAATTTAAGTCGAAAGCAACTGGACTTGGTTATTTGTCTAGGAAATTCATTCGTTGAGGAGTTGGTTTTGAGCCTTTTCTATGATTTCCTCCACTCTTTGCACTCTCATAGTGGAATTTAAGCGTAGGCTTGTTGGTGTAAGCCTTTGTTGTCTGCATTTCAGACTGAACCGTAGGTGGTTTCTGTAATCTGCAATTTTCTGAGCCAACCTTTCCTCACCATTTTAAGGGTTGCCAACCCAAATTGTTGTGCAATAAGCCTGTGCATATTCTCATTTGTCCAGGTCATAGCATCTCAAAGGAATTTAAGCCGAAAGCAACTGGACTTGGTTATTTGTCTAGGAAATAACCAAGTCCAGTTGCTTTCGACTTAAATTCCTTTGAGATGCAAAGTGAAGTTTTCTGAGGGGGATTATTACAGGCTTGAATGAGCCAATTATTAGAAACAACACTGATTTTGATGGATTTTGTTTTTTTTTAAATAATAATCTGAATACTCACAGTGAGGCCTGACTGATCACTTTGATGATCGATTAATCAGCTGATACACTTCTGTGTTTTTTTTTGTTTTTTTTACTGTGGCTCAAACACTGATCTGTAGCAAGGTTATTATAGTTTTAAAGTGTGTATTAGTTTTTTTTGCCTTTTTATTTCAGTTCAGTTTTAGTTTATTAGTAGATGAAGCAGTTTCAGTTTAGTCTTAGTTTTTGAGTTATTTCAGTCAAGTTGAGATCAATTCATTTCATAATTCATCTCTTTAGTTAATCTACTTCTGACCCATCTCCCATATTTATATCAAGACTCTGTTAACACGTTTTATATGCAGATTCAGTTTAGTTTTAGTAAAAGACAATCATTTATTCACTGCTAGTCTTAGTTTTAATGAACTATAAAAAACCCTGATCTGTACTGTAGGTTCAATATGTTACTGTTAAAACAATAACTAACTTTGATTCTTCTTAACGTCCTCGGTGCAGCTCTGCAGGAGAAATGTGAACAGAATAAATCACAAACAGTAGAAACAGGTGAAAAGCCGCTGATAAACAGTGACACACTGACACAGTTTTTTCTCTCAGGTCTGTACGTTAACTTTTTCAGCACATAGCACTAGTGCTACAGAGGCTCACAGTTTTTTAGCACAGAACCAGAGAGTTGTAGCACACCCTAAAAATGCCTGTCACCTCTACAGAGGACAATTAATGCAGCTCATCACTTACAACATCAGCAAGTGCAATTCATATATACATAATGTAATTATAGAATAAGAACTCGAAATGTTTTCAGATACAGAAGAAGTATCTTTAAACATCGTTGTTTAAAGTGACTTAAGCATTGCTTTAAACAACTAATTTTTACATAACAGGTGTGACATTTACTAGGGAATGGTTCACAAAATCCACGGTTTGGTTCGGTTCACGGTTTTTGGTTCGGTTCAGTTTACGTTGATCGTTGGGGAAATCAATCATGTCTTCAGTTAAAACTGAAAGAATGAGGCAGTCTGACATCTGATACATCATTGTGAGTCTGAGGTTAAAAGTAGGTGAGATTCTGGCTGCAAGAGAGGAGACATTGATAGTTCCAACATGATTTTAATTTATTGGGCAAAGAAACCTATCTAACAAATGCGAAGAACAATTAGTTATTCACTGAAATATATAACCTTTATGTGGTTCTTACAAAAATTATATCTTATAAGCAAAAATGTCTCTTATGCTCTGCCCCTTGAATTAGTGCATACAAAATTATTTAACTTTAGCCTACTACTTTTACAACCACATTATTTACCAGCAACATAAAGTGAAACAGAGGCAGAGGTGTCCTGCCACAGTCTGGTTTGGGCTCTCACCGGAAAAAAAACAGTATTATTATTGGTGTTCAACAGCATTTCACCACTTGTCTTCTCTGTCAGTCAGCCCCTCCTCCTCCTCCTCCTGCTGCTGCTGCTGTTGCTGCTGCACAGGTCGAGCTGGAGCTAATAAATGCTAAATGCGCTAATCGCTAATTGGTCGCGATCGCGATCATGACACACACGGACACACACGGTCATATACAGCACCTATACAACGCTGCTGGCGCATCTTCTAGCTCCGACTCTTTCACTCGCCATGCTCACAAACGTTTCCACAAGTGACCAGCTGATACACTGCTCTGATTCTTCTTGTTGATTACCCATAGCAACCATGCTACAGAGCAGATTATTTCTTAGCACAGGCATGTTTTGATGTAGCACGTGCGACATATATGTCGCACTGTACAGCCCTGTCTCTAGTGGATCAACAGGACGTCGTTTCTACGAGAAACCGCACAGTTTATCTCTCACCTGCACAAAATAAAAAGTTTCACATCTGTTCTTGTCACGAGACCGAGACGACTGACACAGAATCTGATCACACCATCAATCACAATCTGGATTTACTGATAATAACATGTGATTTTATCTGACTGCAGTTAGCGTTAGCTTTAGCTCCAGGTGTCACGTCTGAATGTTTCTCTGATGTTTTCAGTCCAAACAGAAGCAGTGACTTCTAACTGGGATTAAAGGTCAAAACTTCACATTTTCTGACAGATTTCAGGATAAATTCACAGAATTCACTCACACCTCAGCTCTGTGAGATTTCAATTCTACAGAACAATCTACAAATCTAGAATAAAAACAAATAAATAAAGAAACGACGAGATAACTGGAAGTTCAACAAATAAATAAGAGGAAGTTGAACGGTGTGAGGTTCAAAGTCCTGAGACGTTACAGGAATAATTCAGTGAGATAAATTCATCTGTGTAGATAAGATAAGTGCTTTTAGTAACAGAGCTCCGTCTCTTTGTCCGTCCACTAGTTTCACACATTAACTCTCAGACAGGAAGTGACCTTGGGTTTTTTAAAACAACGTCTTCACACAAATTCATGTAAATCAGTTTGTTATGGAAACAAACGACCAGAGAGAGAAGAGAGACGACGTTCCTCCTCCTCCTCCTCCTCCGGTCTGAAGCTGAACCAGCCTCAAAGGAAAAGAAATCCAAACTCAACTCACCTGTAACTGAGACAATATTATTGATTTAATGCAACATTAATAACAGGGTGACGTGATGCAACCCACTGTCAGCTGGTGTAACTAGTATTTTTTCATAAAAATCTATAAACTACATACAGGAAAATAAATCTGGATAAATCTGCAACACTATTTTACAATAGAGTTGTTTTAGAGATAAATTAATGCAAAACCGCTGATGCACGTTGCCTTCAGGGACAGTTTTTCATCAAGCAGTCTCTGTATTTCCCTCTAAAACAACTCTGTCTGGTAACGTTGTGTTATTATCTCATAGCGTGGTGAATGTGCAGGTCACAACTTGTCCACCAGAGCGTTGTGGAGTTGTTGGATTGTGTATTTGATGAGTTTGATGAGGGAAACCAAGAAATCCCATTAGCCTCTGTAGCGTAGCTCTCACGGCTCTGCTCCGCTGTTCTAAAAATAGCTTGCACTGACAATTGAAGGTAACAAACCTACTGCTATGACTACAGGGATTATGGCAATGGGCCAATTTGCCAAAATGTTGAACCATCCCTTTAAACGGACATGTAGAGAACAAATGGATCAGCGTTGACAGTCTGTCCTCTCTGTCTCTGTCTCTGCAGGGGGGTCCGGGTCTAAAGCCGCGTCTCTCCACTGGACGGCCGAGCGAGTGGTGAGCATCCTGCTGCTGGCCTTGGGCCCCATGGCCTACTTCAGCCCCGGCCCCGTGGTGGACTACTCGCTGGCCGCCGCCCTCACGCTGCACGGCCACTGGTGAGATCAACCACATCATTGTTGTTTTTTTATTTTATTTCTTTGAACACATGAGAATCACCACAGTCGACAGATCAGGTAGTTTCACTTCCTTTCACTTTGCCCGACAGATCTGTTTCCTCTAACGAGTATTGTGAAGAAATGTTGGAAAATGTGTGGCTTTATTTATCTCTTAGAATGAAGAATCAGCCAACGTCTGACAAGAACAAAGCTGTAGTTTAAGATTTAAAGTAAAAAATCATGAGGATAAAGGTGTCATTTTCAGAATAAACTCAGGCTATCATAATAAATAAGTCATAATTTTACCTGATAGATCATATTTGGAGGGGAAAAAAACTGTAATATTATGGAGAAAATGTTGTAATTTAATTTTTTTTTTAAAGTACTTTTACAACAAAGAACTTTTAATTTTGGGAATAAAATCATAATTTTCCAAGGAAAAAGTGATGATATTACAAAAAACAATCATCATTTTTCAGAGTAGAGATAGGCAAGGCAAGGCATCTTTGCTTATATAGCGCATTTCATACCAAAGCAACTCAATGTGCTTTACATAAAGACAAAACTTTTTAACATAACATAAAACAGCATAAAAACAAACAATTTAAAACATTGAACACAGAGTACATGGGGCGGTGCGTGGCGCAGTGGTTAAGGCGGCCGCCCCATGTGGAGGCTACTAAGTCCTCAACACAGGCGTCCCCGGTTCGATTCCCGCGTCGGGCAGACCTTTCCTGCTTGTCATTCCCCCTCTCTCTGCCTCCCCCTTTCCTGTCAAATAAAGGCATAAAAGCCAAAAAATATACTTTGAAACAGAGTAGATAAGTAAGATTCAAATAAAGACATACAATATGAGAATCACGAACGAATCACAAACTCTTTATTCACATCGCTTAACGCAACAAAACTAAATAAAAAACAACAAGGACAGTTATGTAAAAAAACAAGCACAAAACATGTTCATGTTCATGAGTTTATTGGTGCTGCTGAGAGTTGTATCACTTTTATTTTCTGTGTGTTTTCGGTCTGGTGGAGAAAATAAAATGATAGAAACATTAAAATCAACAAGTGAAGAGGAGTTCTTCGGCCTCCTGGGAAACATTGTGTGTGTGTGTGTGTGTGTGTGTACACATTCCTGTGTCAGCTGACCTCGTCATGTGACGTTCCTTTGAACCCGTTTCACCAGCGTCGCCCCGTTCACCGACCTTCACCACACACACGGTGAACTGTGTGCCGCAGGTTTTTGGGTCTGTGGTGTGTGTGTGTGTGGTGGGGTCTTGGGGTCTTGGGGGGGGTTGTGGCGGTGGTGGTGGCGAGAGGGGGGAGGGGGCGTGGCCTGTCAGCAGCTGTTAGCTCAGCCTCCGTGTGTGTCTGCAGACCTGAGATGGCGGCGGCTCCGGCTTAGCGTCGCCGCGATGTGCCGACACGTCAGTCAGGACGCAGGGGGAGGATTGACACAAACTAGACCACGAACCCCCGCTTGGGACAAAATTTTGAAGCAAAGAAATACACAAATATTTGTTCTGAGACTGAAGAACGTTACTTTTTTAGTCAATGTACGTTCAAATAAGGAATTATGTATTTTTGGAAATATTGTAGAGAAATTTCTGGGGGAAAAAGTGGTTAAATTTATCCAAAAACGTTTAGACATTTCAAGAAAAAATTGGTAGAATTTCTCAAAAAAGTGATACAATTACCTTGGGACAACATTTTGAAGCAAAGAAATACACAAATATTTGTTCTGAGACTGAAGAACGTTACTTTTTTAGTCAATGTATACGTTCAAATAAGGAATTATGAATTTTTGGAAATATTGTAGAGAAATTTCTGGAAAAAAAAAAAAAGTGGTTAAATTTATCCAAAAACGTTTAGACATTTGTAGAAAAAATTGGTAGAATTTCTCAAAAAAAGTCATACAATTTCTTTTTCAGTTCAGTTCTTCAGTTTTTAAAAAAATCTAGAAGAAACTGATGAAGATTTCTCAAAAAAAGGTTTTCTAAAAAATTCTAGAAAAAAGTGGTAAAATTTCAAGAAAAAGTTGGGGACCCCCTTGAACCTTCTCAAGGATCCCTGGGGGTCCCCGAACCCCACTTTGAGAACCATTGGTCTACACTGCCCTACAAAGGCAAAGTGCAGTATCTGCATTTTTTCTTCGTTTTTTTAACCAATCAACAGTGTGGCATATTCTCTTCAATCTGGTAGAACTTGATATTGGTACTGCTAAAATTTCCAGAGTTATTGGGCTTTTTATTTTGCCGTCCATCCAGAAAAGCCCTGTGAAACCAAGGCAAAGTGCAGTATCTGTAGTTAATACCAAGCCAAAGTGCCGTATCTGCACCAAAACCAAGGAAAAAGTGCAGTATCTGCCATAAAACGGTCAAAATTGGTCAGAAAGACAAACTACAAAATACATTTAATTCAGTCCACCTTTATCTAATCAACTATAGACTTGATAGTTATTCATAATTTGATGCTTAAACCTGACAATGAAAAACACAAAAAGCTGTTTTTCTCAGTTTGGCTTTTTTACAGATACTGCACTTTGCCTTTGTAGGGAAGCACAGGCCACGCCCCCTTCCGCGCTGTGGTGTCGCCACCGCCGCTGCAGGTCGAAACAGGAAGAGGCCCGGAGAACTTCCTGTTCCCAACGTCTGTGGTTAATGGGATTTTACAGCACTGAGGAATGTGTGTGTGTGTGTGTGTGTGTGAGACAGGAAGCAGATCAGGATCAATTCAATTCTTTATTCAAAACTTTATTCATCCCCAAGGGGCAATTAAAAAGCACGCTGAGCAGTTCAAGTAAGATCACAATAAACAGCAAACACTCACACGTACACACACGCACACACAAGTATGAGATAAATCAGTTGATCAGTTTAAGGTGAGACGCTACAGGCAAAAACACTGTTTTTTCATGCACTGTTCAATTTAGAGATTTTGGGCCATTTTTCTTCCTTAACATGTATTCTTTCAGAAAAGTCAAAAGAAATGGGAGAAAATCCACATTAAGGTGGTTATTTTACTTCATTTTGTCTCTATCGTCAGTAGATTTCTCCTAAATTCACCAGAAGTTAGTCTGACCCATGTCATGTCAGGTATCATTGTAAAGCTCTTTCTCCTGAACAATGATGTAGGCTCCAAAAATGGTAATTTCCTCTGTATCCGCAACCAATCGTAAAAGTACGATTTACATTAACAATCTTTAACAGTTTTACAGTACAAGTCTTTAAAGGCCGTTTTCTAAAAATGAGTTTTTCAGATTCAGACTCTGAGACAGAAATCTCCACTTCAGCAGCATTTACAGAAACCAAACCATCCAGTTTTATTCCTGTCTATATGATTTTTTAGGGCTGGTGACAGTATTTTCTCATTTACAGAGTGATAGAAAGAGATATCCAAAATCCTCCTCTGTAAAAACTTCTGACTCTAATATGTCAACAACATAAAACAAGAATTTTGAAAGTGGCTTTATCCATTGTTCAGATTTCGGTTCTGGAAATGTATGCAAATCAGTGCATATTTCATCAGATACAACCTCATTTACATATTTAAACATAAAATTTGACAAAACTTGTAATACAAAAAATATTTGTCTTAATGTGAGTGATAAACTTGGGTTTCATGGTGAACCACAGCGGTTCGTTCACCTGCTGCTGTGACGTGAACTTGAACGCACCACCACAGGTTCATATGGCTCACTACATCTCCCATGATGCATTTGGGTCGTCTTCACTCTGTCCCTGCTGAGGATCTGTACCGACAAACAAAGTGTTTGGTGTTGATTTGTTATTGAAGCTCACGGGTTTAAAACTTTAACGTAAACCTGCAGCATCAGGCGCCCAAACAGAAATATCAAAATTTCAAGAATAAAGTCAAAATATGAGGAGAATTTAGTCTTAAATATCAGAATAAATCATATTTCAGGAAAAACTCTTAAAGGTTGACTATGTAGAAATACAAGAACAACAACAGAAAAAGAATTCCAGCAGTCGATTGCCAGACCGTTGCTAGGTAAAACGGGCCGTTGCTAGGGACTCCGCTCTGAACAGAGGACAGCAGAGGAGGAGAACTATGCAGGATATTTACCTTATGTTTAATTTTTACCGTCATTAACAGCATAATAAATGACTTGTAGCTTGTTACAGGGAGAGTGGAGGCTCTCTGCCTTCCACACCGCTGCTGCTCAGAGCCTCCGCTGTCACTGCTCTCCTCAAGTTGGAAAAAAAAAAAAAAGGAGCTCCGTGGCACCGAAAGTCCGCGACGATAAACGTGTTTATGACAGATAAGACTACACAAATACACCCATCCTAACAAGTATATGATAATCCATTGATCCACCGATTGATTATTAAAAAGGCTTGGTTGGAAACAAACGCATAGGACCGGGAGGAGGCAGGAAAACAGCGGAGAACTGAGCCACATGTCGGCTACAGGCAGACCCAATGTAAACAGAACGTTGACAGAAAGTCATTGTCGAGCCCGTCAAAAAAATAAAAAATAATAATTCAGACTAAAAAAAAAATTTTTGTGGAAAAGCAATACTTTCATTCTGTACCCCTCTAAAGGCCCCATGGATGTATTATTTTTGAAAAAATATAGCTTTTAATAAATATTCTACATATTCAACCTTTAACATCACGAGAATAAAATTGTAATTTGTAGAATAATAAAAAAAAAAAAGTTCAGTTCTGAGAATAAATAATATTGGGTTTTCCCTGGGTTTTTTTGCAACCAAAGTGGCAAAGGCCCGGGGGTGGGGTGGAAATTGATGAGCAGCAATTTTCCTGAGAACCAAAATTTCCAGTATAACAAGCTGAACATTGCTTATACAGGGCTCTACACAAAGGTTTGTTAGTTTACTTTAGGAGCACAATGAAACATGTTTAAGTAGCACATTATTTAACCCTGAAATAGGCTAATACTGAGGGTCCAATGTCACACACTACATCTGAGAGCAGTAAAATCACCAAACATTTTCCCTTTGACTCTAAGTTGACTTCTATTGTGACCCAGAATGGGTCATACATGGAAATATTTCAACTTTTTTTTTTTTTTTTAAATCAACAGACACAAGTAGTAACTTGTTCTAGGTTTATTATGACCAACACAATATTTGGTGAATTGGTCTTTCCTGCCACTACACTATTATGATATTAACTCTGATATGAACTATATCTTATTATTTAACTACTTAAATCACAGTTGTAAACTGATTTGTTGAACTCATCCTGATGTAAACATTAAAACTCAATATACAGTCACACAGGCAGCTCCATGTTGTTCCTGTACAGGGGGCAAAGCAGAAAAACAGACACGGAGCGTTGTAAAAGGTTTGACACCAGAAATGATATCTAGGAACTTCAAGGATTAAAACCTGGGTGGACAACCCGGTCAACTAGCTGCTGGAAAGCTACAGGGGCCAAAACCCCTTTCTTGGGTAGTTTTGCTGGCGAAATTATGTAAATGCAAATATTTAGGTACTACAATGGCATAAATAGTCATACAACTATAACATTTGGCAGAGAGTATCTTGACACATAGGGGGAGGCATGAAAAAAAGATTCTGGGGTTTGTTGCAACTCGATTTTAAGATATCACCGTCAACATCCCAAAAAAGTAGCCTGTTCGCCTGACAAATTCTCATGAAAATTATTATTTTTCAGCACTTTATGGAGAATATCTATGCTTAACATGTAGCCTGCAGTATATAGAAAACGTCCTTAATTCATAAGCTTCCATTTGAGTCCAAGATAGCCTTTCTACTAGAACTGGAAAGCTACAGGCTGTCTCCAAACAATGCAACACCTATTGTGAAAAACTACATGTTAACTGGCATGATCAGAAACCATTCTATTTCTGGTCTCCCCAAAGTGAACAGATAGATAGAGAAGACCGTTGGCCACAGCAAGTGGGGCTTTTGAGATAGAAAGGCTATCTTGGACTCAAATGGAAGCTTATGAATTAAGGAGGTTTTCTATTAGCCTAATAGCATAATTGCCTAAGTCATATTTGAACATTTTCGGGGAAAAAAAGAAAAGACACAATTTCTAGCAAGCAAAGTCAAAAAGATGACTTAGGCAGATAGTGATTTTGGACTCTAAAAAGTGTTCTGATTGGTTGAGGACATAGCCAATAAGGCAAGGTGATGCAGCAGTGGTAGGAGAGGAAAGTTAGGCAGATATCTCAATTTGGCCAAAAAATGACTTAGGCAATTATGCTATGAGGCTAATAAAGTGCTGAAAAATAATAATTTTCATGAGAATTTGTCAGGCGAACAGTACTTTTTTTTGTGTCTTTTTTGGGATGTTGAGGGTGAAAAAGCCACATAAGTTACATACTGGGGCTTTTAATGTTTCCACAGTGTTAATGTGCGGACTCTGTGTGACTGACGTGTGTTTCCCTGCGTGTGTCCTACTCCTCAGGGGCATCGGCCAGGTGCTGACGGACTACGTCCACGGCGAGGCGAAGGAGAAGATGGCCAACGCCGGCCTCTTCCTCCTGTCCACCGTCACCTTCGCCGGCCTCTGCTACTTCAACTACAACGACGTCGGCATCTGTAAAGCCATCGCTCTGCTCTGGAGCAAATGAGCCCGACCGCCGACTGTGGACTGAAGGAGGAGTCGGGGGGGCCGAGGGGGGAGGGGGGGGTCGAGGGAAGTCGAGGGAAGTCGTGGACACTGGGACGTGGAGGGAAAATCTGGTCCTAGTCCTGATTGTAAAAAATCCGAGGTGTTCTCTGTATATTATTATTCTTATTATTATAAATATATCATGTTGGCGATTTTGACAGTGATTCACATGTTACCTGCTAATTTAATGTCGATCAGTTCAGGCTCGGCCTCTGTGATGAAGGTCTGATGATGATGATGATGATGATGATCCGGGGACCTGGCGACCGTCGCCATGTTGGGGACGAGCTCGTGTTCGTGTTCGTGTTCGCTCGTCTCTCTACTTGTGTAATTTTTGAAGCTTCAGCAACGACAGTTATCGGTTCTACAAATAACAAAGACTACACATCCAACAACAGTTTCCTGCTTCGTACTTGTATTCAACACCGCTGCATGTTTTTATTTTATTTTTTTTTAATTTTATTTCCATGTTCAGGTGTAAAATGTGTTTTTGTGAACACGCTCTTTAACATTAGATACTGTAAACGCCATGTTGCAGCTTCTGACGCCTTCTGACGGCGTTGGCCATGTTTGTGTTGCCAGGGAGAAGAACTCAGCGAGACCCTATTCACACGAAAAGGTTTTTTTTTTTTTTTTTTACATAAACACAGAGTTTTTACTGTTAAATATTCCCGTCCACACAAGTTCGGGTATTAAAATGTCTTTGTCCACACACGAATAAATGCTGTCATGGAACGATATCATAATAAAGAGGAAAAACAAATAGCTGCGGTGTGTGACGTCTCTGGTAAATATCCATTTATCTTGTCCACACGTCAAAATAAATACAACGTTTTTAAATATTCACTGTGGCCGGAGTTTTTAAAAATCTCTGTTTTCCTATGTTTGCATGTGTACGGAGTGAACCCCAAAAAGAAAACCCCAAAAAGAAAAGTCATTTTCGTGTGGATAGGGCCTGAGTGTTGAAGCTCGGTGTTTCAGATCAGGGGCCGTAGTTATCAAGCTTCTTAGAATTACTCCTAAAAAAAACACAGCTAAGAGTCGACTTCAAATTCTTCGCTAAAAGCTAAACTTAAAAGTCAGTTATCTAACGTCTTACTCAACACTTTTAGCGAAGAGTAGGACTGAATCTGAAGTGTCGGTCTCAGAGCTGAGTTACCACAGTATTATGTGCTGTAAAGTGAATTTCAGATGAGACGTCCATAGCAATGACCGATGGCTGAAGGTAATCTCTTATGAATACAGAAATATCTATCAATGGGAGTGTATGTTTAACCGTATTCTAATGATCTACTAAATACAGCTCTGGAAAAAAATAAGAGACCACTTTCACAAATGTTTCTTAAAAGCATCTCTACATGTATGCCAGTCATTCTTTTCTTTTCTTTTTTAAATACCAACACAAACACAACTCATTCTCCTTAATGAGACACTGATGAGGTCGTCACCTGAACCACATCTGGTTTTATAGGAAGATTATAAATAAAAACCACTGCTGGGTTAAACATCGACATTATCCCACAAAAACTGATTGATAAACTCTTCCTGAGTTAAAATATTCCTGCTGTGTTGTTTAGGAATAAATATGAACATGTTTTCTTTGCATTATTATTATTCAAGGTCTGAAAAGACTTGATATTTCTTGTTATTTAGTTATCTAGTTTAGGGTAACACTTTATAATAAGTACACACTATTAAGCATTAGTAAAGCATTAATAAATAGTGAATTCTTTATTTATAACGCATGAATACTCATTAGTATGTAGTTTATAAATACAGTTAGTGCTCATCAATGATGAGTAAAACATTTTTAACTGTGTTTATAAACCACATACTAATGGGTATTCATGTGTTATAAATGATGTATTCGGTATTTAATGCTTAACTAATGCTTAATGGTGTGTACTTATTATAAAGTGTTAGGGCCGAGATATACTTGCTGTAAACTACGCGTACGCGAGCTGCCACGCGTATCCTGCGTCGATATGTGCGTTCGGTCGCAACCGACGCATAAACGGACGCAGATTACGCGTGGCAGCCATGATGCGCTCGCGTACGCGTAGTTTACAGCAAGTATAACCAGGGCTTTACCCCAGTTTAGTCATAAAAGCTCTAAATGACAATTTTTTTTTTTCAATTTTGGGAGAAATGTTGTCGGTAGTTGATAGAATAAAACAAAAATGTTTTAATTTCATTTTACTCAAACACATACCTATAAATAGTAAAACCAGAGAAGCTGATCATTTTGGGGGTGGTCTCTTTAATTTTTTCCAGAGCTGTATATACATTGGGAATTAATCCAAAATAAATGTTTCCAATTGAGCGTTTCGTTCGACTCCCGACCGCTCATTTCCCTCTTTCACATCTGGGCGAGTAGCAGTGATTCTTAGACTTGAGAAAGTTGATAACTATCTTAGACTAAATTCCACAAATTCTCAGCACTGAAGACTAAAACAACGCTCTAAGACGCTTGATAAATACGGCCCCGGCTCTGCTCTGCTCTGCTGCTGTGCTGACGTGTCATCGAAGGTAAGGGAGGAGGAAGAGGAAGAGGCCTCATCATCATCATCATCTTCACTATCATCATCATCACCGGCGGCAGCAGAGCGGCGAACGGAGAGGAAGAGGAGGAGATATGAAAAGGCCCGATGCCGCTGCCTCTGTAACACTGAGCTGTTGTTGTACTTCATGTGTGAACTACAAACTCCTTCCACTGTGTAACGTTGACACATTTCACATGAAAAAGAAACAATGACACGTTCTGAAAATATTAAACAAAACCTTTTATTTTGAGCTTTTTCATTTCCAGTTTTTCCCTCAAGTTTTTACAACACACGACTCAAAAAGGCGCTGAGGTCAACTCAGTCACATAATATTGTACTGATACAAAATGATAACTGGCAAAACAAAGCAAAAGGGATAGAACAAGAAAATAGCATATTTATGTGGTGTATATAATATATATATAGAGAGAGAGACAGAATAGTACAAAAGATGTAACCCTTTAATTTACACACCGTTAATTACATGATAATGTCAAGAAATAACAAGTAATTGCGTCATAATGTCTAGAAATAGCCTAGATTAAAAAATAACGGTCAATTTCATAGTAACGTCGAGAAATATAGCCGGGAAATAACAATTAATTGCGTCATAATGTCTAGAAATAGCCTAGAATAGAAATAACAGTCAATTTCATAGTAACGTTGAGAAATATAGCCAGGAAATAACGATTGATTGCGTAGGAATAGCCTAGAAATATCAGTCAATTGAAGGACTTGGTGGAGAAAAATTCTGGACTTAATCAAAAAAAATCATGAAAAGCATGTGTAATCTTTTGCCTTCATGAAAAACATGACATTACTATAAAATTTACTGTTATTTCGAGGCTACTTCTTGACATTATGACGTTATTAATGGCCTGTAAATTAAAGGGTTACCAAGATAGGACATATAAAAATGGAATATACTGTATATTTATGGAACTTCATTAAATGTGGGTTAGGGTTAGGGTAAGTATAAAAGCAGATATGATTTAAATAAATTAGATAAATTTATGAATCTTCCCCAATTGTTTCAGAAAATAACTTTTGTTGACAAAGATTAAAATACCGTAATTTAGTGTTAATGAACCGTGAGGAAGAACTACAGCGTACAACGCCTTTCAAATTTCAAATTCTGTTACAGATGAATGACTAACTATCAATAAATAAAATGTTTCATTGGGAGAGACGTTAAATCTGGACGTTCATTATAAACCGGTTCTGAAAATGAACTTTTGATTGTTAGGAGTATAGATCAGTTGATCACAAATCACAAGTTAAATTTATATCACATGATACAATAAAGGATGATTATTTTGCTAAAACCACCTCTATTATATTTGTATATAAATATGTTCTATTTGTTTTGTGTCCTTCTCCTATTAAACCCAATAGTTACACATCCAGACGTCTCGTTTTGGGTCGCAACGACTGTGATGTAATTTCTCTCTATGGAAAGAAGGTTGAATTTGTGTCATTTGGTGTCAGTTGCTTAGGAATAAACTCGTTGAACTCGTCCACTTGATCGTCACCTCCGTTACGCAGGACCAGTCTGTCCAGAGTGACGTCATATACATCGGGCTCTAACCCAAGGTATCTCTTCGGGTACTCCGACGACTCAAACATGCACTTGCTGGACCCCGTCAGTTTTGTCAGGTAGAACAAGGCCGGGCTGCTGCTTTCATCAATTCGCTTTGGAATATCCTGAAGGGAAACAAACATTAAAGCTCCATACAGTATAAAGGTAGTATAGACGTTTGTGTTAAAGCTCCATACGGTATAAAGGTAGACGTTTGTGTTAAAGCTCCATACAGTATAAAGGTAGATGTTTGTATTAAAGCTCCATACGGTATAAAGCAGTGGTTCCCAAACGGTGTGCCGAGGCACACTGGTGTGCCGTGAGGCAAGTCCAGGGGTCTCATTTATAACCGTTGCGTACGCACAAAACGGGGCTGAAAGTGGCGTACGTGACTTTTCACGCCAAGGTTGTGATCTATAAAAAACAAACTTGACGGGAGAATGTGCGCAGCCCTAAGCAAACTCTGACCCAGGCGTACGCTGGTTTGGAGGAAAAGGGGAATTGGCGACACAGACGGTGTGGTGGTGAACTGAAGTCAGACTCAGGAAATGATGAGTGAGAAGAACGATTATGTTTTTATTATCGGCCGTCACACATTTAATTTCAACCCGTATGCGTTAGATCCATGTTGCCACGGTGATTTAATTCAACAGCGCCCTTATTTTGCATCGGACTGATGTTTCAGAAACATCTTCTTAGAATCTAACTTAAAATTCAAAATCAAAATTCCTTCTCTATATTTAATCACCACCGTCTCTCCGTCATATTGTCCACTCCCAGAGCGCAGGAGGAGGAGAGGACGCCGCGGCTGCATGGGATAAATACATGGTGTAAATAACTATATGTTCCTATGATACTGTGAACATATGATCGAGAATCAATTAAATCTCAAACCCTGGGGAAACAATCCAGTAATCGTTCCCACAATTGTTACATTCTGTTTTCTTGTTATCAAGAGAAGTGTCATGTTTGATCATTCCTCAGAATGTAACTGATTCCGCTAATTATTCAAAGTTTTATCGATCAGTCTAATTACTGTAAATGTATAAATACAGCGGTGAGCCCCGTGCGTAATTCTGCACCACGGCACCGCTGGAGGAGAAAGGAGGGAGAGGGAGACCATGACGAATGGTTAATAACTCAGATTAAAACTGTTGTCATTGTTGTAACTATGTGTCGAACCGGGTCCAGCATGTGAGAGGCAGCGCAACAAAACAACACCGTGTGCGCTCTGAGCCGCTGACGCCGTTAACAGCTGCAGCAACACGTCACGTCGCCACTTTCACACCTGCAGCTGATTCACAACAGCGACAGATCAACAGCACGTCAGGCTCATTTACATGCAGATCGCATTCATGTGGTGGTTTGCATTGACCATCTACGGTTAAAACAGGGCGTGTACAGGGCGGAACGTGAAGCGGATTCAGCTGCGCACACTTGTAGGAACTCTCTGATTTATAAAGGGAAGTTTGCCTGCAAGTGTGCGTACGCAGGGTTTTATAAGTCTGAATATTTACTGGCGCACGCAAAACTTGGCTTTTGGGCGTACGTACACTTTTAGTAACGATCCCACGCACAGTTTTATAAATGAGACCCCAGGTGTGCTGTGGGATTTTGTGACAACCATACATTATTATTGCAATATACAACTACACAAAAAATAATTATTTTTAATTTACTATCAGTACTTTGTATGCGCTCATTTCATAATACAGAGGCAAACTCTATACCTAAAAACAATTCTTAAAAAACAAAACCTCAAAGAGAACCCCATATTTCGCACAATATGTTTCAATACTGATCAATCTGTAGGACCATGGACGGTGCTGCTTCCTTGCATTGACAGTTCTCTGTGATGACATTTTGCAAAGTTTCCTTTGCCTTATTGTGACCTGTCTGGTTTAAATGGTTGTATTGCTGCTTTGATGAAGCCTAATTTGATGAAGTTTCAAATTAATTTTAAAAAAATATTTTGTTAATAAATATGATTTTGTGAGTAATGTAACCTAGTTGTCTTTGTCACATTTTATTTGGCATTATTAAATAATTATGCACATTTACAGATATTTTACATGATATAAGTGATAACACGTGTTATGAAGGCTATTTTGAACAATAGGTGTGCCTTGAGATTTTTACTTGTCCTTTGGTGTGCCTTGGCCACAAAAAGTTTGGGAACCACTGGTATAAAGGTAGACGTTTGTGTTAAAGCTCCATACAGTATAAAGGTAGATGTTTGTGTTAAAGCTCCATACAGTATAAAGGTAGACGTTTGTGTTAAAGCTCCATACAGTATAAAGGTAGACGTTTGTGTTAACGCTCCATACAGTATAAAGGTAGATGTTTGTATTAAAGCTCCATACGGTATAAAGGTAGATGTTTGTATTAAAGCTCCATACGGTATAAAGGTAGATGTTTGTGTTAAAGCTCCATACAGTATAAAGGTAGATGTTTGTGTTAAAGCTCCATACGGTATAAAGGTAGATGTTTGTATTAAAGCTCCATACAGTATAAAGGTAGATGTTTGTGTTAAAGCTCCATACAGTATAAAGGTAGATGTTTGTGTTAAAGCTCCATACAGTATAAAGGTAGAAGTTTGTATTAAAGCTCCATACAGTATAAAGGTAGATGTCCATGTGTAGTGTGATTATAAAGCAGCTCTAGGTTCTATATTAATACTGTGAAAGTATCAAAGCCTCAGTCCACAGAGAAATGCACACAGCCTGTATTCAGAAACTGAGCCTTAAAACCAGCCGGCAGGACTTCCTGTCACTTTGTGATGTCACAACTAAGCCCCGCCCCCTCAACACCTGGACCCACCATCCATCCAACAACAACTTTGCAGTATTTGGTTTCTCTGAGTGTTTTATTCTGAAATCTGCTCTGTGTTTTATTGGATCGCTCAGAAAACAGTCAGCCAATCAGAAGAGAGGCTCAGAGCCTCCTCCTCTCTTCTGATTGGCTGACACCGACCTGTTGTTACTAGTTACTACCACTCAAAGCTTCTCAAATTATCACAACTCCTCAGCCTTTAAGAGTATTTTATGTTTTAGAGATGGGCAATGCTTAAAATAGTCATTCAATGAAATAAAATATCGAATATGTTTATGAGACTATCATTAAAAAACAAATGAAACTGAGGCGCAGCGCAAACTCTGCAAGGTGCGGACTTCAATGAGAAGCGTATTTACGTATTGAGGAGAGGAGACTTCTTCCTCGTTTAGATGAGCTCTCATTATGTGACCAAGACTTAATTAAGCGGTACCGCTGTGATGAGAAGTGGCGCCATTAACAACGTTCTCCGGTACCGATTCCCATAACAGTCCGTGATTTCATTTTTAAATGACGGACGGCTGTTTTTCAGTCGGTCAGACAAACACTCCCATAGACTGTATTCACTCTTGCTGAAGGTGCGTTCAGGTACTGAAATGTAGTACCGTTTTTTTGACCTCACATGAATCGATACCCGGTACTTCAGTGGGAATTCAGTCAGTACCGATTAGTGTTGGTTTTGGCGGCCTGTTTTAATTTTAGTTTTAGTCTAGTCTTTGTGCCAAACTGTCATTTTAGTCTTCATTAGTTTTAGTCACGGTCATGCTCTTTTTTGTTTTGTCAAGTTTTAGTCGACTAAAACTGATGACATTTTAGTTTAGTTTAGTTTTAAGCCCTATTCGCACGGGATTAGTATTACCTGGGGACGTCTGGTAATTTGTAAATTACCCCCCCATGTCCGTGTTTCTTGCGGTGCATTCGCACGGGATAAGTGATGTCTGTATTTCGGGATAAGTGATGTCTGTATTTTACTCGAAAATGCTGCTCATAATTTCCACCGCAGCCTCCATGTTTCAACGCGTACAGTATGGTTTCAACTGGGGAAGAAGTAGAAAAGGCGCACAACAAAAACAAAAAATGCCCCTCAATTACTGAGATGCAGATTCGCACGGGACTAGTTTTACCACGGGACGTCGGTCTTTGGTGAAATATAGTAGGTAATTTGCGGGGGAATTTTTACTTTACAAATGGGCTCTATGCACAGCTCCACCACTTCCTGAATTTAAGGCAGGTCCTTCATTTCCTGTCTTACATTACTGGACAAACTGATTAATCCAGGTGTGTCTGACCATTGTGACTACTCAGACACACCTGGATTAATCAGTTTGTCCAGTAATGTATGACAGGAAATGAAGGACCTGCCTTAAATTCAGGAAGTGCTGGAGCTGTGCATAGAGCCCATTACTGACATGGCGCATTCGCACGGGATTAAGATCACAGACGTCCTCCGCAATTATTACAAATTACCAGAGGTCCCCAGGTAATACTAATGCCGTGCGAATAGGGCTTTTGACAATGATTTATATATTTATTTTTATATTGTTGTTATTGTTACCTTATAGACTCAAGAAATACTGCAAAAATAACAGAATAATAGTGCGACCAAACATTATAATGTTATTTCGTCTCGTCACGTTTTGGTCAACAAAAATGAAGAGACATTTTAGCAGAGTTTTTGTTTTGTAAACCACATTTAGTCTCGTTTTTATTCGTCAACAATATTGCATTATATATTTTATTATAGTTATCGTCACATGACCGCGATTTACGTTTAGTCTCGTCTCGTTTTCGTCACGTGATAAAGGGTCGTTGACGATGATATTTCGTCGTAATTTTCATTGACGAAAGCAACACTAGTACCAATAAAAGTACTGAATTCGGTGCCCATCCCTACGTATGTTATGTACGTCAGGTGTTGTTCTCACCATTTTCTTGGGTTGAACCTTTGTATCGTCTTTGCAGCAGGCAACCCACGTCTCGTTGTCTTTCTTGACGTAGATGATGACCGGGTTCTGCTTTCCCTCGTCTTTGAGATTGTTCTTGACATAGTCGTAAGGTTGGATGTTGAATTTGCACTCTGTAAAAAGACAAAGACACAAAACTGTGACTGTGATTTCAGTTCACAGGTCACAGGAACTCCATGCATCATCATAAGCACTGACGAGTTTTTCTTTGTTTTGTTGTTTCAATGTGCTCTGTGTGAACAAAATTCAATATTTACTAGTGAAATTCTCAAAAGAAGCCGCAGTGCTTTCCTTTCTTTAAAGATGAAACATTGCTGGTCTGTGTATTACCGGGCTGCTCCTGCTCGTACATGCTTAACATCCGGGCTCGAAATCCTTCGTCGTTCAAAAGCAGGATTTTGTCCGTGTTGGTGTGGAGCCGACGTATGATGCTATTGTCTGATTGTTCGAAACTGTCGGTACAAAAACCTGCATGTTTGAGAGTAGAAGGAGAAAAACAAACAGATGTAAGAGAGAAAAGACAGTAAGAGAGAAAAATCTATTAATTTAATAATAAAATGTAAAAGAAGAGCCTCACCTGTTTTATCCACTTTAGACACAGAGAGCGGGAGACAGCAGAGCAGACGGCAACATTTAAAAGACAGGAGATGTTAATAAAAATAATACAATTATCTGATTGATTAAGTATGAACTCTCACCACTGAAGATGAAGCCTCTCTTACATGTTTCAACAAATGTAATGGGATAGCAGCTGGTCGCCATCATATGGACCTGGAAGAACAAACCCTTTTCTGGTTACAAAAAAAAACACAATATGTGGCACGCCGAGCGTTGTCTAGAAACGCAACACCTGCTCCCCAAGTAGACCTGTCTGAGGACTGACTTGTGTTGAAACGTGTATTTATAAGGCAGGAAGTGAAGTCAGATAACCCTAACCCTAACCCAAATGTGGTCAATTGAGACGCATTTTTAAAGGTGTGAATGATACAACTCTGGTTTTCCTTTCCACGCAAAAAGAACATTTGTTGGTCAGGACTAGTATAGAGGGAAACTTTTGGTATAACCCTTCAATTTTATAGGCTGCTATTTATGTGATAATGTCAAGAAATAGCCAAGAATAACAATCCATTGCATCATAATGTCTAAAAATAGCCTGGATTAGAAAAAAGACAAAGGTCAATTTCATAGTAATGATAGTAATGACTTGGTGGAGGAAAATTCTGGCCTTTCCCAAAGAATTCAAAGCAGCATGTGTTATCTTTTACCTTTATGAAAAACATGACATTACTATGAAATTAATTGTTATTTCTAGGCTATTTCTTGACATCACGTTTCTAGCGGCCCGTAAATTAAAGGGTTATCAAACCCAAATGAAGTTGGGCGTGTGGCGATGTGGGCTTGTTTAAAAACTACCACCAAGTTAGAGACTGTAAGAAAATATTCAATAGGAAAATAATAATATTAGGAAGTTTGAAGAAGTTTGAACCAGCAGGAAGCAGCAAGTGAACATGTGTCAAACTTATAGACCAGGGGTACTCAAATACAAATCTTCAAGGGCCACAAAGATGTTTTTCAATGACTTAAAGGCCCATTTATTGAGGTTGGTAAGGCCACATGTGATAAACTGTAGCCTACTGTAATATTCAAAAGATGTCCCTTTTATTCAAAAATAACAAAACAACAAAAATATGCAAAATAATTTCCATTTTGACAAAATTAATTAATTAATCTATCTATCTATCGTTCTATCTATCGTTCTATCTATCGTTCTATCTACTGTATCTATCGTTCTATCTACTGTATCTATCGTTCTATCTACTGTATCTATCTGTTGTTCTATCTATTGTTCTATCGTTCTATCTATCTATCCATCCATCCATCCATCCATCCATCCATCCATCCATCTATCTATCTATCTATCTATCTATCTATCTATCTATCTATCTATCTATCGTTCTATCTGTTGTTCTATCTATTGTTCTATCTATCTATCGATCCATCCATCCATCCATCCATCCATCCATCCATCCATCCATCCATCCATCCATCCATCCATCCATCCATCCATCCATCCATCAATCCATCCATCTATCTATCTATCAGACAGATAATAATAAACACTAATAGAAGTAAATGGACAGTGGCTGTTCAGGAACATCTGTCAGATTGAACAGTTCACCCTGTTATAAACATATATATATATACTGTATATATATATATATATATAAATATACTAAGTGTTTGTGCAGAGCTGGTCACTGTTACATTCATCATGTAGGATGATGAACCCTGTCTTTACTATATGTCCAGTTGTGTGTGGTTGTGTGTGTGGTTTTTGTGCCATTTTTAAAGAAGAAACAAATCAAAAAAATGTTGCTCAGTGTTTCTGTCGTAAAACACGGCAAATAAATATCTGCAGCACGCAGCTGTCCGGAGCTGTGGGTGGGAAAATTACTGTAACAAAGTAAAAAAAAAAAAAAAAAAGGGAAAGAAAGAAAAAGCCACATGGCAGCGGAGGAGAGGAGCCCTTTGTGATTCATAACACATCTGGACTTGGAGAAGCAGTTGCCACAAAAATCCATGAAAAAATGTTTCCACTACATTCACCAGAGAGCAGATTTAGACTTTCACTAACATCTATCTTATTTTATTGTATTTATGTTGTTTTCTTGCTTAATACCTGAATAAAGTATGTATATAAAGGGTATGTACAGTTGTATACAGAAACAGGAAGTAATCATACATATCATACGCAGACAGATACTGTATCATCTGCTGAACTTTGATCATATATAACGTGATACCAGCTCCAACACTTATATTTTATCAATGGCTCACATTTAACCTAACCTTTTTAACATTTAAACAGTGTCTTCACGACATTAGACTCAGGAACCTGGTGGTTTCAGGTGGGGGGGGGGCAGACAGGAAAAGAGGAACACAGAGAGTCGTGGTAAGACAGGGTAGCAAAGACAAGTGGACATTTAAAACACGTCAGAACTGGGAGAAAATAAAGAAATTAAAAAGAAAAGGGAAGTCGATAGGGAAGCTGTACTGTACGTAGGTCTGGGTGCCAGGTGGAGGAGGAGCGAGAAAGAGAAAGAATAATCATAATTATTATCATTATATAGAAATAGAATAATAGAAATAGCTTTGTCATCAAAGTTTATGAAAGAGACTTTATGTGGTCCAGCCTGACTACGGTGGCCCAGAGGAACTCAAACGTACTGCAACTGAAGAAAACAAAGACAAAAGACACAAAACGTGATACAAATTCAGAAACAACAAGGGTGAGTGTTTTAGTGTTAGCAACTTAACAACTTCAACAAATTCTGGAGACACAAAACACTGACGGACCTAGCTGGTGTGTGTGTGCTTTTGTTGAATGTCAAATTTTTTTTACTTTAGTGCTGCTCCTGCAGACGGCTTCCTGTTGGTGGGTTAGAAAATAAGGTGAGTGTGTTTTGGTTTCGTGTCACATGATAATATCAGTTAATACTGCAAATATGCTTTACATTGTATTAGCATAGCTTAATAACAAAATAATACATTTTTGTCATAAAAAGTGTGATCTTTTCTTGAAATATCATGATCAATGTTGCAAATATTCCTCCACTGGGTCCGTCCAGATGGAGTCCACTAGGACCAGTCACGACTATCTGTGCCAAATCTGACATAGTTCAATGAAGAACTACTCAGGATGAGCACTGATGGATGTAAACATCGGTCGTCCCTGTAGGACAGTAAAATCATCATCTGAGAAAATGAAGGAAATGAATGTCTGGTCTCTCCTCCTCCG
The DNA here is from genome assembly GCF_905171665.1 of Trachurus trachurus. Taxonomy (NCBI): domain Eukaryota; kingdom Metazoa; phylum Chordata; class Actinopteri; order Carangiformes; family Carangidae; genus Trachurus; species Trachurus trachurus. The sequence goes on from NC_139892.1 coordinate 7,323,881, forward strand.
TGTCTCTAACCCTCCTCTCCTCCGTGTGCATTTATTTTCAACAACGAAGCCGGTGAGAAATCAATCCATGGAGCGGTGGAGAACGTTATTTATCATCTACCATGTTACCATGTGTATATCTGTGTAGTCTTATCTGTCATAAACACGAGCCCTGAGGTCAGCTGACCAGTTGGTTCTGGATGTTCCTCGATCGTTCCTTAAAACTAAAGGAGATCGAGCCTTCGCAGTTGCGGCTCGCACACTGTGGAACGCTTCGCCGTTTTCTGTGCGGTCTGCGACTAGTCTCTCTGTTTTTAAAACACGCCTTGAGACCCACTGGCCTTTGGCTGAGTTAAGTCACCTGTATTGGATCTTTGATCTGTTTGCCTTTCACTGTTTTACTGTTTACTTGTATGTTGTTGCTTTGCTTGTATTGCTGCTTATTGCTGCTGATTATTTTATCCTGGCTGGTGGCCATTGGACTTTAAATGTGCTATGTAAATAAAGCTGACATTGACAAGAGATTACGGGTTACGGGGCGCGTTACGTTTGTGTGGCGGTGCCGCAGAGACGAGAGCGGGGACACCGGGTCGGAGGCTCTGATCTTACAAGGTTGGTTTTCAGCCAAGAGACGCTAGGTGGAAGGCAGAGAGCCTCCATTCTCCCTGGAGCTAGGTACCAGTCATTGATTTAACCAGAACTAGGACTCTGGAGCTGGTTAATAAAGGTACACATGGTGCAGAGTTAAGGTGGAAATCCTGAATAGTTCCTCTTTAAGTAATGCACTATTACTCAGTTTAGTCTTGTTGTGTATGAATGAAAAAGAGGAACTTTTCACATGATTATTATTATTATTATTATTATCACTGGGGGTTGTGAATGCTTTGTTTGTTTAAGATCCACTTCCCAGCCTGTATGATATTATCTCTAGTGTAAGACAAGACAAAACAAAAAACAAGACAAACAGCAGTATAAGTGAGACATTGCGTAGTTGAACATGACGTTATTTACATAGGAGAGAGAAAGACGAAGAAAGAGGGCGCTATTATTCGTATATTATTATACATTATATTCAATAGAATAGAAATAACCAGATAGTGATAACATGGAATTAAAGTGTTACAACAATGACAACAGACGTAGACAGCACCACTTCTAAACACTGGTAACTTCACTGTTGGTGGACTTTTATCTAACAGGTGTGTAGGCGCTGAAACCAACCACCGTCACAGCGTCACTCACCTTTAGGGATGCGTTGAGTTGTGTTGTTGTTCTCTCTCCTCGGACAGCTCGCTCCGCACCGAAGGAAGGGGAAACACCTCCGGCTGCAGATTTCAAAGCCACGCGGTTAAATTTGTTTTTCCCTGTGTGTGTGTGGTCGGTTGTAGCGCTGACGTCTTCAGGAAACGTTAAGCGTTGACGTGCGCTCGGTACCGGCTCTTTCTCCCTCTCTCTCTCTCTCTGTCTGTCTCTTTTAGATGCTTGCTGGTCTCGCGGGCTGGTCTCCTCGTGCAGTTGCCAGTCTGTGCAGCCAAACGCCCCCTCACGTGATGACGTCGTGGAGACATCCACCCGCCCACGAGCGCGCTTCCTGGTCTAGTCCCTCTCGCCCATGGATGTAGCTCTCGCCCACCTAACCCTTGGAGGAATCCCCGCCGCCAAAAGATATGAAGTTAAAGGGATAGTTCACCCAAAATTCAAATTTCACTCATTATCTACTCACCCTCATGTCGACTAAGGGCTGGGAGAAGTTTCAGAGTCCTCCGTTCCTTCTCTGAGTTACGGGGGGGTCAACGCAGCAGCATTTGTCCATATAATGGTTGTGAATGGGGCTCACTTTTCTTCGTCCAAAAAGACACACCAAAAAACATCCAAATACCTCCATAATGCTCGTCTGTAATGTCCCTCTTGTATTGAAGCCCCGGCATGAGAAATTGTTCCGAAATTTTTTTAATAAGTCTATATTTTAAGCTTGGGACCCGGTTGCTGCCGTAGTGTCCTTGGGCAAGACACCTTACCCACCTTGCTCCTGATGGGTCGTGGTTCGCGCCTTGCATGGCAGCTTCCGCCATCAGTGTGTGAATGTGTGCGTGAATGGGTGAATGTGATGTACTGTAAAGCGCTTTGGGTATCGTTCAGGTATAGTAAAGCGCTATATAAATACAAGACCATTTACCATTTACCATTTGTTTGTAGCGGAAGCTCCCAGTGTCTCAGTTCACTGCTTTGCTGGTGTCTGTGCTGGGAGCTTCTGCTACAAACAAGCTTAAAATATATACTTATTTAATTTTTTTCGGAACAATTTCTCATGTTGGGGCTTCAATACAAGAGGGACTTTACAGACGAGCACTATGGAGGTATTTAGATGGTTTTTGGTGTGTCTTTTTGGACGAAGAAAAGTGAGCCCCGTTCGCAACCGTCATATGGACATGCAGTGCTGCACGGAGCCCCGCTGTAACTCAGAGAAGGCACGGAGGACTCTGAAACTTCTCCCAGCCCTTAGTCGACATGAGGGTGAGTAGATAATGAGTGAAAATTGAATTTTGGGTGAACTATCCATTTAACTTCATATATTTTGGCGGCGGGGAATGGGGATTCCCTCCAAGGGTTAGGTGCGCGAGGGACTAGACCAGGAAGCGCGCGGGCGGGTGGATGTGGGTGTGGGTGTGGACGTCCCCTCTCCACGACGTCATCAAGTGAGGGGGCGTTAATTGGCTACAGACTGGCAGCTTCACAGCACGAGGAGACCAGCCCGCGAGACCAGCAAGCATCTTGAATGTGTATGTGTTCCTCTCTCGCGCTCTGTTTAGATTAATAAACACAAATAGGCTACAAACGTACACACATTGACCTCTGGTATTTGTCAATCTATGTGTTTTATTGTGAAAATTGACTGGATTCTCTTGTGTTTCTTGGTGTCACTTCTTGCCAGGATTGATGCGATTGAACACAATCTGTTAACATGGGCGCCAAAATGAAAATGGCTCAGCTTCTCAGCGCTTCCGCGTCCGGTGTGGCCCCGGCGTAAACCGTCTTTGGTGGCAGTAAACACTGGTTGTTTGTTCACCACCAAAGAGGAGGCTCCGTCTCCTCTGGTTTTTAATTTTGATCTGGGCACAGTTAGGAGCATCTGATTAGCAGACCTCAGTGATCTGGGAGAATGGTAAGGGCAAAGAAGATCAGAGAGATAGGCGGGTGCCAAGCCATTCAGGCATTTAAAAACAATAAGGGCCATCTATTTTTATTTAGATGGCCTAGGGAGGGCATTAGATATTTGGGGATAAATATACCGCCTGAACTAAATTTATATCAAGCTAATTTTACAAAATTAGTAGAAAAAATTAAGAAAGACCTAAGCCGCTGGGCTACACTCCCTCTTACATTAATAGGTAGAGTGGAGACTATCAGAATTAATTTACTCCCAAGATTTCTTTTTCTCTTCCAGACACTACCAGTTGTCCCTCCTAAATCTATGTTTATTCTTATAGACCGCCTCATCTCACGATTTATATGGCAGGGCAAAAAGCCCAGGGTTAGATATAAAGTATTACAATTAGCAAAATCTAAGGGAGGATTAGGACTGCCCAACCTGAAACATTACTGGATAGCGGCACAACTACGAGCGATGATAATATGGTTATCAGATAATACAAATACAAGATGGCTTAATATGGAAAAGAATTGTAGTATTAATATGCCTCTATCAGTGATCCCCTTTATAGGTATTAAATCAATTAGAGATTTTCCAGGAGAATGGTCAAGGATCACATATGGGGCTTGGAGAGAGGTACAACAAATGTTTAAGCTGCCAATAGGTCTTTCTATTATGAGCTCAATACGATATATTAAAGACTTTCTGCCTCTGAAACTTGACACAGGATTCAAAAATTGGATGCATGCTAATCTAATTTTTGTGCATCAATTGTTTAGTAATAACAACTTTAAATCTTTTGATTAAGTAAGAGCCGAATTTAGCTTACCAAGAACAGAGCTCTATAGATGCAGTTAAGAAGTTTTATATTTGATCATCCAAATAGGAATAGATTAAAAGAACCTTCCCCCTTAGAACAATACTTATCAAAGATTCAGGAAGGAAATCATATACAAAAGCCAATAACTAATTTATATAGAATCCTGACTTTAATGTCAAAGGATAATACTTATCATGTGAAAGAAAGGTGGGATAGAGAGCTACAACAGGAAATCACTGAGGAAGGCTGGATAAAGATCTATGCTGAGATACATACAGTTACTAATGCCAATTGGTGGAGAGAGTGGAAGATAGTAAATAGATTTTTTAGAACACCAGAAATTATGGCAAAGATGAGCTCAAACCAGTCAAGTACATGTTGGAGGGGATGTGGTGTGAACACAGCAACTCACTTACATATATTTTGGCAATGCCCACTGTTGGATAATTTTTGGAAATCCATTTTTGCTACTGCGAACAAAACATTAGAAGTCGAACTGGCTAGAGACCCTTTGACAGCGATTCTTGGGATGAAACCAGATGTTATTCTCAGTAGAAAAAGGATGTATATCCTACAAATAGTACTAATAGCAGCAAAGAAAGCAATTACATTAAGATGGCGTAAACAGGACCCTCCCACATACACTGATTGGGTAACAATTCTGAAAAATATTTACACAATGGAAAGAATTACATATATGTTGAGATTACAGAAGGAAGTGTTTACAGAGAGATGGCAACCATTAATGGAGGTAGTGGGAGAACAAATGGATTGATAATTTAAAGAGCTTTTTTTTTTTTTTTTCTTTCTTTGTTTGTTTTTTGGTACTGAGCGGGATTATAGGTCATACTCAGAAGTGATTGATAAAGATATGTACGTACTGATGAATTGATTGAGAGAACCCATGACTGATGTTATTATTTATGATATATTGTTTATGTTTAGTCTTTGTCTTGTTTTGTCTTTTTTGTTTGTTTGGCATGTTTTTTTATTTTTTTGATGGTTGCTGTTGCTGATTTCTTTTTTCTCTTTTGTTTTCTTCTTACATATCCTAAAAATTTTGGTTTTCTGATTTATTATTTATTTTTTTATTTATACCTGTATATAAATCAAAAACAAACAAAAAAACAAAAGACGATTGTCTGTCTACTAATACCACTTGTAAAATGAATTGTCCAAATAGTTGCTGAATTAATATTGTAAAAGTGGTTGCGAGGAAATGATTAATAAAAAAAAAATAAGTAAAAATGAGTCTAAAATTGAGCGTAAGCCAGTGTAAAGTGCGGAGAACAGGGGTTATGTGATGCTGTCGCTTCTTCCCTGTCGGTAGGCGTGCAGCAGCATTTTGCACAACCTGCAATCTGCGCATTAAAAACATGTCAATGCCGGCATACAGGGAATTGCAGTAGTCTAAATGAGAAGTAATGAAGGTGTGGATTACTTTTTCGAGATCCTTATGAGGTAGATGCCCCTTTGTCTTTGCAAGCAGTCGCAGGTGAAAGAAACTTGTCTGAACTACGGTGCTAATTTGCTTACTCCCAGTCGTCCCAGTCCTTGGAGGCCACCGTCACTTTGCCATTTCGTATCATTGGTAGCTTGTAGTGAGACATCTTGTCATAGTAGAGGATCTTTGATTCAATTAGACAACTTTTGCAGTGGCAACATGTAATATAATATAATAATATATAATATATATATATCCCCTCCCTTTTCTCCTTTTTATTAAACATTGGTCAAATACGTAAATTTCAGACTCAACTCAAATGTGTAAAATGTACATAACGTTTATGAAACACACATGAGTTAAATAATGCAAGAAATTATTTTGAAAATAAATAATAAAAACATATAAATCGACTGCAGCAATTAATCATCAGAAAATTATTTTAAAACATGGGCCACAGTGAGAATGAATACATGTTCGTCACATGGTTAGTCAGCATTTATTTTTCCTTTTAGAAACGGAAGTGAAAATCAGTGAGTTCAGACTTATTCCTGTTTCATTTTCTTTCAAATACAGAAATGTATTGTTTTTTTTGCTTACACTACCATTTGACGTGTATATGTATTGTATTTATAGAATTAAAAAAGACGTCAGTTGAAGGGAACGTGTGTTATATGAATATAAACTCTAAACTTACTCTGCAATACTTATTGAACAAATTACATGTCACAACAATCTGGTTGATATTAACTCGTCACAACACTTTTTTTTTTTTTTTTTAAGTATATTGTTTGGGCATTTTTGCCTTTAACTGATAGGCTAGTGGAGAGAGACAGGAAATGGGGAGGCAGAGAGAGGGGGAATGACACGCAGCAAAGGACCTCCCGTGTCGGGATTCGATACAGGGCCGGCTGCAGCGAGGACTACAGCCTCTGTATATTGGGGGGCCTGCTCTGCCAACTAACGACGCCCCATCGCAGCACGTTTTAACCATCAGACTTTGATGCATGTATGCAATGACTTCCTAAAATTGAAGTTCCTGTTTGGCTTGCAACACAAACTGTAAACAGGCTTTGGAAACATTTGGTAACATTTATGGTTTGGTACTATGGTGACCTTTCCCCTTTCACTGTAGTAAATACGTGGTCGTCAGTGCATAATCTGAGGTGACATAAAAGCAACTTTTCGTTTGTTTTTTTAATATATTTTCAATATGTTCAATTTTTTGTTTTGTTTTACATGTGTACAAATTTGTTTAAATAAAGGTATCACAAACAGCAAATAAACATCTTAAGCAGCATTAGTTTTACTCGACCCTTTCCCTCTATATATTTATATATCTACAACAGCAGCTGAAGGAATAAGTCATACTGTATTAACAAAGAATATGGAAATAAAATAATTAAATATCTCTCAGAAAACCAAAATAAATCCCAGGTGCTTTGTAGCTGCAACATCAGTTGTATGTTCACAGCTCTTTACTGCCCTTACAGTGGCCAAAATGGGGTCAAAGGTCAAGGTAAACTTTACAGTGAGCAGTTATACAGATATCATAGTAATCACACACACAGGTCATCAAAACAATTTACACCAAAAAATTGGGGGTTTATTATGGGTGAGATTATAAAGATTCTTTTCAATGCATTTCAGAAAAATCAAGATAACTTTTCTACTTTTTTTGAAAAGTGAGGAGAGGCTAAATGGTACTTTAGTAGAAACATGTCGTTAACTGCTGAATTATGAGCATTTCCATCAAAATTTTTGTCAGCGTTCCCACTTTCAAGGCTGATTACAGCTGCAGGTGTCGGACTCATGAGTGTAAAGACACCCACCACCCACCAACCGACCGGCCGGGCCAAGAAACTGGTACAGTTACCTTCGCTAATATTGTAGAATTTCAGTACTTTCCATTTGTTGATTTATTTTCATTATTAGGGTCCGGGCAGCGCAGCTGACAGGACACTATTGTATTCCTAGGAATTCTTCTTCTTCTTTAGGGTCCGGGCAGCTAAGCTGCCGGGAACCTATTGTATTCCGAGGAATTCTTCTTCTTCTTCTTCTTTCTTTCTTTCTTCTTCTTCTTCCAAGGAAGTCATACTTCCCATGGGCGAAAACTCACCAAACTTTGCACAAAGGTTCAGTCCCATGCCAGATTCACTCAACTCCAAGGACATGTGCCCCCCCCTCCCAGGGGGGGCACAATAAGCGTTTAAATTTAAAAACTTTAAAAATTCCTACCAAACCAACGGTAGATGCTACAGTGTTGAAACTTCACCACAATGTAGCCTCAATACTGCTGAAACTTTTGTCAACTTAAACTTATTACAAATTATGAAGTCCATCACTCTGTTTTTTTCAATAACTGTAAAACTTTAAAAATGTATCTCCTCCCACAATTTTTGCTCAATTGACACCAAACTTGCTACAGAGCATCTCCAGACCGTCCTCCACAAAACTTGTTTCTCGGATTTTTGATTAAGCAAAAATTGAGCCTACAGTGCATGAAAACGTTTGACTGTAAACAGTACTGTAAACATATACCATCAAATTCTTGCTAAATACATTTTCAAACTTCCTGAAAAAAAATGAGAATATTCTGGAGTCATGTTTGATGAAGTTTAGCAAATATCAGAATTTTAATTCAAAAACTGAATTTTCTAGAACATTTTGAATTCTGCTCTCATGGGAACAACTGCAGTCAATGTGAGTGTGGAATTTTTAAACATCATATTTTCTCTTAAGAAGCAAAACACTTATCATTAAAAACAAATCACCAACATTTCCATGCTGTCAAGATGCAATTTATGTATTATCAGATTTTTGTTTAGATGACTGAATTATTGACATTTTGACCATTTCATCACAACAGCTGCCCGGGCACTGGCTCACCTGAGTGGATAAATGAAGCTACACAGCAGGTCTCACTACCAGCCAATTAGCTCAGCGAGTTAGGAGCTGGTTCTTGGTGTCAGAGATTGTGAGTTCGAGACCCAGCGAGGGTGAAGATGATGATGATGACAGTTCGAAATGGCAGATGTCCTCAAGCTATTTTGCTGTCTAAATGCAATTTATGTGTTAACAGATTTTTGTTTAGATAACAGAAATCTGCGTTCACAACTGCTGCCCAGACACTGACTCCCTGAGTCTATTTGAGAAGACACACACCCCTCACTTCCAGATAATTAGCTCACTGAGTTAAGCGCTGGTTCTTGGTGTCAGAGGTTGTGAGTTCAAGACCCAGCCAGGGTGATGATGACAGATCAAAATGTCAAATGTTCTCAACACGAAACACAAGATAATTGTCCTAATGGTGGCATCACAGCAAGCTTCTAAATTTAAAAATCCAAATAGCTTGGACTGGACCATGTGCGAAGGCTCCTAATATCTTAGACTCATAGTAGATGTTTGACAAATACATATCATTATTTTACCTCAAAAACGGATTTTTCTTTTTCTGCCTACACGACAGTGAATGGCTTACTCAATTTGTGAAGCCTCTGTTGAACTGCCACTTGTCAATTAGCTCAATGCGATAGACAACGGTCTTTGGTTCCCGAGGTTGTGGGTTCAATCCTCAACTGATGCAAATTGGACATTATAAGGACAACTGTCTTGTCTTCCTATTCTCCTGTTTGTTGCTCAGAATTGCCTAAATTTGCCCAAAAGTAGCCCGGACCCGACCCATCGCTGCGCAGCAGCTATAATCTTCTTCTTCTTCTTCTTCTTCTTTCTTTCTTTCTTCTTCCAAGGAAGTCATACTTCCCATGGGCGAAAACTCACCAAACTTTGCACAAAGGTTCAGTCCCATGCCAGATTCACTCAACTCCAAGGACATGTGCCCCCCCCTCCTAGGGGGGGCACAATAAGCGTTTAAATTTAAAAACTTTAAAAATTCCTACCAAACCAACGGTAGATGCTACAGTGTTGAAACTTCACCACAATGTAGCCTCAATACTGCTGAAACTTTTGTCCACTTAAACTTATTACAAATTATGAAGTCCATCACTCTGTTTTTTTCAATAACTGTAAAACTTTAAAAATGTATCTCCTCCCACAATTTTTGCTCAATTGACACCAAACTTGCTACAGAGCATCTCCAGACCGTCCTCCACAAAACTTGTTTCTCGGATTTTTGATTAAGCAAAAATTGAGCCTACAGTGCATGAAAACGTTTGACTGCAAACAGTACTGTAAACATATACCATCAAATTCTTGATAAATACATTTTCAATCTTCCTGAAAAAAAAAGACAATATTCTGGAGTCATGGTTGATGAAGTTTGGCAAATATCAGAATTTTAATTCAAAAACTGAATTTTCTAGAACATTTTGAATTCTGCTCTCATGGGAACAACTGCAGTCAACGTGAGAGTGGAATTTATAAACATCAGATTTTCTCTTATGAAGCAAAACACTTATCATTAAAAACAAATCACCAACATTTCCATGCTGTCAAGATGCAATTTATGTATTATCAGATTTTTGTTTAGATGACTGAATTATTGACATTTTGACTATTTCATCACAACAGCTGCCCGGGCACTGGCTCACCTGAGTGCATAAATGAAGCTACACTGGTCTCACTACCAGCCAATTAGCTCAGCGAGTTAGGAGCTGGTTCTTGGTGTCAGAGGTTGTGAGTTCGAGACCCAGCAAGGGTGATGATGATGACAGATCAAAATGTCAGATGTCCTCAAGCTGTTTTGCTGTCTAAATGCAATTTATGTATTAACAGATTTTTGTTTAGATAATAGAATTTCTGACTTTTCAAAATCTGCCGTGACAACAGCTGCCCGGGCACTGACTCCCTGAGTGGATAAATGAAGCTACACAGCAGGTCTCACTACCAGCCAATTAGCTCAGCGAGTTAGGAGCTGGTTCTTGGTGTCAGAGGTTGTGAGTTCGAGACCCAGCCAGGGTGGTTGGTTAAAAATCCAAATAGCTTGGACTGGACCATGTGCGAAGGCTCCTAACATCTTAGACTCATAGTAGATGTTTGACAAATACATATTATTATTTTACCTCAAAAACGGATTTTTCTTTTTACTGTGGTTTCAAATCTGCCTACACAACAGTGAATGTCTTACTCAACTTGTGAAGCCACTGTTGAATTGCCACTTGTCAATTAGCTCAGTGCGATAGACAACAGTCTTTGGTTCCCGAGGTTGTGGGTTCAATCCTCAACTGATGCAAATTCAACATTATAAGGTCAACTGTCTTGTCTTCCTATTCTCCTGTTTGTTGCTCAGAATTGCCTAAATTTGCCCAAAAGTAGCCCGGACCCGACCCATCGCTACGCAGCAGCTATAATCTTATTTTTCATTTTCAACACTGTCACATTAATCCTGCATCTACACTTACCTGCCACCAGATGGGAGCAATTCACACTCAGTCTATGATCAACCGCTCAGTCTATCATTCATTCAGTTAGTTCCTCAAGATTTGATTTCCCAGCACAAGAAGTATAGACATCATTATGACCAATGTCTCTTCATAGAAATAGTGATGGGTATTATTCTTGTTTAATCATACCAGAGGTCAGAAATGACAGGAAATTGGGATACATTGCCAAAGCATTAACTCTTAAAAGGTAGAATTCTTCTTGTCAATACACCAATGAATTACCCATCATGCATTGCTTCATCTTACAGTTGGTATGACCTGGATCAATGACTTAAAGCAGTGGTTTCCAAACTTTTTTTTGTCTTGTGTACCCCCTGAGCCAATTTTTCATGAGTACCAGTGTTGGGCAGTAACGCCTTACTGTAATTTGATTCATTTTTTAAGTAAGGGTGTAATGAAATGTGTCATAATTTCTAAAAAAGTAATTAGATTATATAAGCCCAGGAAACTATACGTTACCATTGCCAGTCACTCTGCTCCTCTCACCCACCCTTCCGTCCTGGGATACACAGTGTCAACCTGTCCCACTGTCCTGCTGGTTTGTTTGTTTTTGAGGGAATGCAGTAACTAGTATTGTAGCTAATTCTTTTGAAATAAAGCAATCAGAACAGTAACTTTTAAAATGAGTTAATTGCTCATTTTAAAAGTAGCCTAATCAGTAATTTACAGTAATTACTTTGCAGAGTAATTTGCCCAACACTGAGAGTACAACCCTCACTCATGTGTTGATTCTCCAAAAGTGGTTTTATAAAAATGTAACACGACTGATCATGAAATGAAAATCATTTGAATGTCTCTCTTTAATTTGTACAAGGACATTTTACACTTATAATACATTGTATTTTAAATGATATTTCTCCTACATTTATTTCTCTTTAACTCAAATTAAACATAAAAATAAATAAGAGTCTGTCTGCCTTCAGAATAAAACAAATACATATTAAATAACCTGCCTTTGTTCTATTAAACTCTTATAACATTGATAACATAACGGAGCAACAGTAACTGGACGTTTGACGCTTTTGTCCGGACCATGTTTGGCCTTGGCAGCATGTCTCATGTTGGTTATTGTCTCCCAAGGGGAACTAGTTTTGGCGTGCGCGTACCAAAAAAAAAAAAACACACCTTTTCTCTTTGGCCTTCGGATCCACAGGGACTTCTAATCCTGCCTAGTTTTGTTTAACTATCTATGTGTAATCTTAACATAATCTTGCACTGTTGTTTATGACTACTGTAGCCGTGCGCGTATGCGTATGTGTATGTATGCGCATATTTTCGTATATGTACATGTGCTACATGCATTTGTGTGTGAGAATGTGTGATGGTATGCATGTTTTCTTGTTTCTTGTACATGCGTTGTTTTTTTGTTTCTGTCTCTGCTCTGTGAAGCACTTTGGACGACTGTTACAGGTCTTTTAACTGTGCTATATAAATAAAAGTGAACTTGAACTTGAATTTTAGTAATGGGCTAAGAAATGATCGGGAATATTTACTTCATCATTTTGGGAATAAATTACGGTAATACATGTATTATCGTACCCCCTGCAATGTAGCCTACTTGTGGTCACTGACCTAAAGGACGCTAAATAAAAAGGACATTACATCTAGCCTAGGTCACTCACATTTTGGGCCTTCTTTTACACATTTATTTGACTGGAAAATGATGACAGACAAGAAAACATGTAGTTTAGGGTATGTCTGACCAGCCAGGAATTGAACCTGGGACTTGATGCTCTGGGATCTGTGCAGTCATAAAGTTTGCGCCCTAACCACTCAGCAATCAGCTCGTTTAAGACGACATGTCTTTGTAGAAGAAAGACAGAGATCAGTCAGAGCTCCAGCTTCCTGCCTGGAGCTTCCTCCTTCCCTTCATGTGAGTTGATTCTTGCCCACTAAGGTTGGCACAGATTGCGACAAGATGGCTGTCCTCTCTTTGGATTTGGGGCATGGCCATGACCCAGTACTGGATCAGCACATGTAGGAAACCACGGAACAAAAATCCTTAAGAGTTAACATAAAAGGCGATGACATTGCACCAATGAAAGAAATATCACTTTATCACTAAAGTTCAGAGAGAAGACTTTCTTATCAGGAAACGTTGTAATCTGAAGGGTTGTCAAACAGTGGTTAAACTCTGTCTGACTTCAGCCATAAGAGATAACAAGCCATAAATCCAGTCACTGAAAAGTCAAGAGGTCATTTATAGTTTGGTGACTCGACACTGAGTTGCACTTGATATGTTTATGTTGCACATATAGGTCTTCTACTGAATGTGCACGTCCATTATGGGGCTGCATCGAGCCATAAACCACCTGCTCGCCGTCTAAAAACACGTAGTCGTGGAAACCAAAACAAAGCGAGAAGGAGGGTAAATAGTTGTTCTTGATTGTCGCTCTGTAATCTACTAGATCTGCAATTTAACACCTTAATGCTTTTAACTGCAGATTTGGTATGATAAGGGAGGAATTAAGTTTGGTTTTGCTTGTTTATTCTAGTGAGAAATTAGCAATAAAGTTTTTATATATGATTCATTTATAGAGTTTTAAACAATACAAAGACAGAAATTTTATACAAAAACCGCATCTTTAACTGAAAAGGTGGAATTGAGAGCTAAGAATTTGCATAAGCAGTAAGGATACCATGGCAACAATACAACAACAAAGAAAAAACAACAGAAGAAATTATATGAGACAAAACCAAAGGGCAAAAAGTAATTTACAAAGAAAGAAAACAAAACATATAGGGATGTACAGGTGGGACCGGACATGTTGCAATATTTTAGATGATTTTGCATTAGAGCCAGAAAGAGAGAGTTTTATTTGTTCGAATTCACAAAATACACTGTTGCCTATAAAGTTGGAGTAAAAATATTATTTTAACTTTTCTCATGAAATGATTGTGACAATGTGATTAATTATAGTGTATATCTTCTCAAAACAGGTAACTGGGACTCAGTATGTAATCATTGCACCTGGTGAAAGGTGATTACTGATGTGTTACATAGGAATAAAAAAAGTAATGTGTCTGAAAACAAAATTATTATTCAAGTTTATGGGCAACTGTGTATGTACAATACATATGAAAAAAAAACACTATACACAATAAAACAATATGAACAATTATTCAAATATACAATAACAACAATTTAAGCCTGAAAATGTATTTTTAATTTCTACTTATCATAAATAATATTTTTTTTATGCTTGCTGTGTGTTTTGTGGCTTGTCTGCTGAAACATTGAGGCTCTGTTGAGTCTGTATAGTCCTTCCAAAGTTGTGGGTTAAGGAACCAAAGTTCTCCTCAGTTTCAGTGTGAGGAAACCTTTGTGAAGCGCTTTGCCCCCGAGCACTCCCTGCCACACAGCGGCTATTTCTAGGACCCGATGTACTGGGACAAGACTATTTTCTGTTTCGCCCATCTGTGCCAATGATAAAACTGTTTATATAAGTGGAAGGACTCAATTGTCCCTAAAGCACCATGAAATAGCTCTTAAAAAACGTCTCAATCAAGTGTAGTGATGGCGAGTATGTTTTGTACATTATTGTGATTCCGGTTGACCTCCTTTTTATGATTTAAAATTGCTGCTTGCAAGAATTAGGAACGGTAATTATAATTCCACATATCATATCAGCTATTACTGGCCGAGAAAAGACAAACAAAGAAAAAGAAAAAAAAACCACATATTTTTGTTTTCACATTTTCAATTAAAAAAAAAAATTGTGAATTCTTAATGAGCACAAAAAAAAAATTAAAAATAACTATGGGGGGGGGGGGGGGGGGGGCAATTTGAATAAAGCTTGTATACTTGATTATCATGCAATTAACAGACATTGTTGATATTGGCATTGGTATCAGTTAACAGTGTGTTTTTATAACTGGCAGTGGTACGGCCAGCCGACTCACTGTATCTGAGTGTATTAACCTGTGAATTATTTGAATAGCTATTGGATGCACAATAACAAGGTACATTTATAGATGGCACTGGGCCCAGTTTAATGTTAAACAAAAATTTGGCCTGAAAACCATTGAAGACCCCTGACTTATACAGTATATATATATACATACTGTACACACATCCCATGTCAATATGAATTTAATTTTTAACATCTATGAAATACCCATTTATGATATTTCTTTACATTGTGATGTAACATGTTGCAACCACCTTTATCTTATATTAACAATACGTATTAAATTTGCATATAAGCACATTTATTACAGGCATACACAATTCTATTCTTTTGGACTTATATATATTCATATTAGGTGTTTACAATGCCAATTTAGAAAAATGCATGTTTGTATGGGATAGAGGTGAGCGAAATTATAATTGTTACATTTTAAATTTCATTATAAATGTCAATATAAAAAATATTTCATTTTTCATGCGCACTTCTATATACGTTCATACGGTATATTACATAGACCAGGTCAACACGTAATGCTAGATATAGGAATGTCGTGGACTCTGCATACCCTCTGCCAGAACATGGATCCTGGGTTATCATTAACTAACAAGGAGCTGATTATTGGTGTTGGCGCTGTGGTTTCAGCTACTTTTACACTGGATATTTCCATCATCTGTCATTTGCCTGCGCCAGTCAACACACACAAACTGCTCTTTGTTTCCCATCATGCCACAGTTACAGTACTATTTTGGGATCTTTATGTCCTAAATGTATCAGAAAATTTGATTTTAAGTAACTGTAACAAACAACTATAACATAATAAAAGTGCTATAATGCGGTTTTAAACACAACTCCCTCCTTTACTCTGCTCACTAGAAATAAATCTGATTTAATATCCACAGCTTGTCACACAGTTGTTCCTCTGTGTTACATCCAGGTTTCCTCATCCTAAGCAAACAAGCAGAAATAAGTTACTTCATCACAACATTATCGGGCTGATTTCCAGCAGTGAGACACAACTGCTTTGACCGTGGAAATTCTCTAAATGGGTCAATTTCACTTCTCTAATTATGTTCGATCTATATTCAGTTTTGAAGCTGCTGCCGGCAACAAGTTGTTTTTGTTGGGAATTTCCTTGATGCAAGATAAATTAGATGAATTCAGTGTTTATTTTCAAGTGACAGGATCTGACACAAACATAAATAGTGGAAGTTACACTAATGTTTCCTACATCCTACATTTAGGAATGAAATTTACAATTTCGTTTCACCTATAACTAAGTCAATGACAGGCAACAGGTGACCCATGCAATGATGTATATCCAACATTAGAGAGTTGACTTTGTTGTTTGTTTGAAAACAAGATTAAACAAAACTTGAAAAGCATTAAAGTCTCTGGCCTCACCTTCCAATACATACACAAGCTGCATCGAGGAAACACCCAAAAGAGGTAAATGCTTCGGCATCAAGATGGGAAACGGCTAGCCGCATAGACTATTTTTTAAACCGGGCATGTACAACATTCTTTTCCAGATAAAAAAAACAAGATGTGACATGTTAATTAGTCAACTTTAAAGGAGGTGGCAGGTGGGTACAGTTACAGTTACCTTTGGACAAAGCTTTACAAACTGCCCCCCCACCCCTCTTATCTCTGCTTGGCAATAGATCTCTTCCTCAACCCCTTCTCTCTGTTATACATCGCACAATAAAAAAATAAAAAAAAGGACCTTTTTCTGGAGAGTAAATGTGCATCTAAACATCAGCTGTGGGCAGGACTTTGCATGGAAAACAAGGGGCAGTTTACACCTCAAACACAAAAACATGCTCAGAGCTTAATGATAGCACTCAATTAGCACAAGCTGATTTTCAGTAACTTGGTTACATTGCTTCATGCACAGCTCCACTACTTCCTGAACTTAAGCCAGCTCCTTTATTTCCTGTCTTACATTATTGGACAGACCATTGTTGTGAGGTCAGACACACCCGGATTAATACATTTGTCCAATAATGTAAGCTTGATTAAGTTCAGGAAGTAGTGGAGCTGTGCATGAAGCCCATTCTGCCTCTGGTGCAGGAATATCTGTGAAACTGAAAAGTCTCTGTTGGAGAAGGTTTTTTGTTTGATATTGTTTGTATATTTTATGTTGTTTAACGTTGACTGATTCTGCTTATGAAATTATTCAGCCAAACTTGATAGTAGTTGGTTAACTGGCTGATTGTTAGCTGAGTGGTAATGAAAATAAAAATTAAAAAGGAAAAAGGAGGAAATAAAACAGCAATTAAAACACAACAAAGACCAAAACACACAAAAAATTAACCAAAAAAACACAACAATATATGAAACATTCACAAAAGAAGAGTTTTTAAAGGCACTTAAGACATAGCCTGACTGTGATAGTGTCTGTTTCCTGAAGGTTAATGTTATAATTAAGTGTATCACACTACAATCACCTGCCCTGAGTTTCACCCATAATATACATAATGTTGAACAATGTTCATTGGTGTTCATATAGATAACATTAAGTGGGAGCTGATAAAGCCGTAATGTGTGCTTCCAGCCTGGGAGAGGTCCTGTCCTCTCAAGTATAGAAACATGAAGAGAAAAAAACTGAACCTGAACTGGCCTGTAAACCCGGTTTGTTCATTTCAAACTTGATCCACTTTTCAGGAGTTGGAGTTTACAATTTTCAGTTCATCAAAAAGGGCCGTGTTGAATAAATTGGGTAGAAATTTATATTTCAGACCCACTTCAATTCTTAGGCTACTTCACAATTTTCCTGGTGAAAATATATAAAATATCCCTAAATTGATCGTGGATGTGATTCCCCCCTCTGTGAACTCCTGACGTCGTGGTTGGGCAATAATCTTCTTGTCTATATGGGCAATTTAGATTCTGCAGGAGTCTGACCTGCACATTGTGACCTTTGTGAGGAAACACAGGGGATCGACCTCGCATCTTGTGTGGATCCACCCTTACGTGCCCCCAGTGCAACCATAAAATGCTTAGTACACCTCTCCACAGGTGCTACAGATACAATGGTAAATTGCATAGATATCAGGGACTGACTACATTTGTGTTACATATAAACTCAATAGCAGAATATTAAGAAAAAAATAAAATCTCTAAATGCTTTAATTATTCTAGAAATAGAAAAATGCAATAACAAAAACAGGCGGACGGTACATGTGCTTCTTCTTCTTTCCCCATCCCTACTTATGTGCATGCACACTTTGAAAGATAAAGTACTGACTATGTGAAATAAAGAGCTACTTTCAAAAAATGGATGAATGCTGCCACGGTGATTTTGCTACTTGTCAGTAAGATCAAGTGATTATCTCGGAATAAGTTCCCGTTATCTTGTGATCACAGGGTACTTCTGTTTTTTAAAGGCTTACATAAGAATGAAATCACTGTCTGCTTGACTAATTAACTGACTGTTTCCAGGGGGGCGTGACCAGCAGGAGGACAGTATAAAATCTCAGAGAGACTGCAGCAACACAACACGAGTTTGCAAGCCTTTAACATTGCTACATACTCAAGAAGCAAAGCTTTAGCCATGGATACCATCACAAGCCATAAAAACAATACCCCAGGTAAGGATCTGACTCTACCCGCTATGCACAATTTAACATGATGTCAAATATGTTGCTAACTTATGTTGATGTCCTTTTCATATAGCAAAATCCAAGTCCAGGAAGACCACCAACCACTTCACAGATGTGCATGGTCTGCCTTGCATTGAGAAGATCGTGAGCTCGGTGGAGGACACCCCTGAGCCCATCCACACCAACATCACTGGCAGAATCCCAGAGTGGATCAACGGACACTTCTTGAGGAATGGGCCCGGGAAGTTTGAGATTGGAAACCAGCAGTGAGTGCCAAAAGTCTGAATCTATCTGGAGATATTGGGCTTGTATCAATAAAATGGTATTGATTTGATTCTCTCCTGTTCCCTCCACTCCCATCAGGTTCAACCACTGGTTTGATGGTATGGCTCTCCTGCACCAGTTCAAAATATCCAATGGTCAGGTGACATACAAAAGCCGCTTCCTGTCCAGTGACAGTTATCAGACCAACAAGGAGCACAACCGCATTACAGTGTCTGAGTTTGGGACCATCACCATGCCAGACCCCTGCAAAAACTTCTTCCAGCGTTTCCTGTCCAGATTTGAACTTCCAAGTGAGTTTCGTATTTCAATGCAGACAGTTTTCAGTTTACTTCCATATACTTAGAGGCCAGAACAGCTAATAGCTCTGGGAACATCTCTCTCCTCTCTAGAGCCCACAGATAATGCCAATGTGAGCTTTGTGACCTACAAAGGTGATTACTACGTCAGCACAGAAACCAATGTTATGCACAAGGTTGACCCCGAGACACTGGAGACAACCAAAAAGGTAACACGATGTTGAATGTTGTTGACCAATGTCAGTTTGTGATTGATAATTCTGCAGAGCTGTGCACAGCAGCTTGTTTTATTGACCTGCTGCTTACGTAAAACATGATCCCTAAGGAAAGTCATAAAAGAGCACAATATAAAAAGTGAAGTCTTGCATTTTTTTGTTAGGTGGACTGGAGCAAATTCATTGCTGTCAATGGAGCCACCGCACACCCTCACACTGAGCCTGATGGTACAACCTACAACATGGGGAACTCCTACACCAGTAAAGGTATTTCAGATGCATGAACCAAATTGCCAGTTTTAATGGGAACCCCCTTCAGAGTGAGGTGTCAGTGCGATGACCTTCAACAGGAAACTAATCGTATCTGTGATTCTGTGCTAACAGGAGCGTACTACAACATCATCCGAGTGCCACCAACTAAGATAACAGCAGATGAAACCCTGGAGGGAGCAACAGTGCTGTGCTCCATCCCCTCAGTGGACAAAACCAAACCCTCCTACTACCACAGCTTTGGTGAGTAAGAGGCACTCGTGCTCAAACCAAAGCCCTCACTGCTTTCACCCTTCAGCCTTGACTATACAGTACATCCATTCATATGAACAAGATTCACTTTCCATGTGTAGATTTACCAGGTAACAGCAATGAAATAATTTGATTCTTAGTCATAACTTGTTGTCAGATCAGGTTTTAGTGTCTTAACAACACAAACTCAGAAACAGCAATGATCTCAGCCAGGCCAGAACTCATTATTTTCATTGTACATTATTTTCTTCTGATTACTGTTTCAGTTAATCTCAAACCGAAGAAATGTTGATAAAAAAAAGTGAATCTGTTGCTATTGGAACTTTCTAGAGGGCACAGAGATTTCTGACCAATAGTCCACATGCCATTGATGTTTAGTTTACTGTGATATCAAAGAGAAACAGCAAATCCTCTGAGAAACTGAAGTGTTTCTTTGCCATTTTTGCTTGATAAATGAAATGATTGCTCAGTCACTTCAGTCCAATACCTCAACTCTCAGTTGATTTCAGTGGATTCTAAATCATCCATTCAGCACTTTGAATGGAAATTAATACAATCTTCTCAATCCATTGCAGCAATGTCAGAGAACTACGTAGTGTTCATTGAGCAGCCCATCAAGATGGACCTGTTGAAGATTGTGACAGGAAAGCTGACAGGAAAGAGCATCAGCGATGGTGTGTTCTGGGATGGAAAACGCAACACAATCTTCCACTTGATCCACAAGCAGACTGGGAAGGTAAGGCTCTAACCCTAAATTTTCTAAAATGCAGTCTGTTCTCTAGGCTTGTAATGTGCATAACACAAATGTGGGTTGTCTTCATTCTTCTGCTCTTCTGTTTCAGCTGAGCTCCATCAAGTACGTCACCAAGGCACTGTCGACCTTCCATCAGATCAACGCATACGAGGAGGACGGCTTCTTGATCATTGATATGTGCGCTGCAGATGATGGACAGGCGATCAATAACTACAACGTCCAGAACCTGCGCAAGTCTGGGGATGCCCTTGATGAGGTAAGGAGTTTAAATGTTACTGACAAGGGGTACATTCATGCAACGACTTCTCCTGATACAGTAGATGCTTTCAGTTTGGTTGAAACGTTTGTGTAAGATTAAAAAGCAAAATGTTTCCTCATCAGGTGTACAACACCTTATGTAGAGTGTTCCCGAGGCGTTTCGTGCTGCCTCTCAATGTGGAAAACGAAACGCCCTTCAACCAGAACCTGAACGGGACCAAGAGCACAGCCACCGCAATGAGGATCGCAAAGAACAAGGTAGGCTCCCGATATTACCAACAGCAACAGTCAGTTTCTCTTTGATAGGTGTGTTGTAAAGAAAGTTGATACCAGCTCCTGCAGATAGCACAGATACAGACACATTAGGTAACTTTGGCTGATGAAATAGTGCCTCATGGAGGAGGGATACGCAGTCTGAAAGGTTCTTTGTGTATGTACAGTCCAGATTTGTCCGTTATGAAAAGATAACTTCTGCTAATTTTTCTTATGACCCGTGACTGGCCTTGTACAAACATGTTACTGTTCATGTTTCCCACATCAATACATACTTTAAAATACATATAATACTGCCTTGTGTAGTTTCCCATCATACTATAAATCATGAGTATAAAATGCTGTAAATATAAACTTCTCATGCCTGGTCCAAAAAACAGCAAACCCATTTCTTCTTAATCTTGGGATGTTATTTTAATGATTTCTTTAAAGGAGTCATCACCTGGTTTTTTATGTATCCAATCCCCCTTAAATTGCTTTGAATCAGTTCTTAAAACTTATTGGAAACATTTTTTTAAAAAAAATTCAAACATAGAGCTTGTTCTGACACTTTTTCATATGGCAACTTTCTCTCGTGAGAGTAGGCGCGAGGTTTTGACTGGTCCGGATGTTCATTGTATTAATATGTAATGAGGCGCGCATTGATTGGACGCAGGGAGGACAGAGCCGGAATGGTGGCTGGCCCTGTGGGCTACATGCAGGCTGTATTGGAAACCGCATACTATGCTGCTCTGTCGTGTACCGTAACCATGTTATAACTTCATAAAATAAAACTAAATTGTATCGGTTCATTGTAAAACATGTAGGCCTATTTATTGATGCAAATGTGGTGATTTCTGTACGTAGGCTACATAGCCCCGGTACAAAGCTGCTGCTGCTCTGTGAAGCTTCACTTTTCATTCAAACAAACCTCTACAAACCTGCGGGTAAGTTAATTAACGACCGTTTCCTCCGCGGGCATGACAACGTAGTTTGACCGGTTAACGAGCAGCTGCAGGCGGGCAGCTGACGAGTCACTCTCCGCTCCTCTGCCTCGCTGGAGCTTCACTTCTCCCAACGCGAAGCAAACTTCTAAGCCGTCATTTGGATAAACTAACCGCACATTGGGGATCTAAACCCTTACTTTCTCGCATTAACAAATATTACAACTTAATAAATTAACGACCCTTTCCTCCGGCGGCACGACGACGTTGTTATCGGCCGGCTAAACGAGCACTGCAGGCGGGTTGAGGAGTCACTCCTCCTCCTCTCCTCTGGTGCTCACTGCAGCAGCAGGCTGCACACTTCTCCCAACGCGGAGCTAACTTCTAAACAGCCGTCATTCGGATAAACTAACCGTACATTGGGGATCTAAACCCTTACTTTCTCGCATGAAAAAATATTAAAACTTAATAAATTAACGATAGTTTCTTTCGGCGGCATGACGATGTCGTTCGGCCAGGTAAACGAGCGCTGCAGGCGGGTTGAGGAGTCACTCCTCCTCCGCTCCTCTGGTGCTGGTTGCAGCTGGCTGCACCTCTCTCCCAACGCGGAGAAAACTTCTAAACAGCCGTCATTTGGATAAACTAACCGCACATTGGGGATCTAAACCCTTACTTTATCGCATGAAAAATTATTAAAACTTAATAAAGTGACGAAATAACAGCGCTACAGTGGGAAATAAAACAACCCGTAATGGCGGCGCGGCAGAAGTCGGGGTGGTGGAAGAGAGGTGTGTTTATGAAAGCAGGCGCCACGGTGACGTCACCGTAGGCGCAGAATCAAAATCTCGTAATGTTGTGGTGTGCAGCCTCATGAACTACTCTGGCTTAAACAAAGAGCCCAAACGAAAAAACTCAGCCACTTTCAAACCCCAGGTTTTCAGGCAAGTTTCCACTGAGGTCCAACACCAGTATACATGTTTTAACAAGGAAAAATGCGATTTCCGGGTGATGACTCCTTTAAGTTATATTCTATTTTACCATATACTGGATTTTTTATTCGATGAATTTTTGATACCATTCATAGTTTTTTCTATTAGACATTCTTTGTATTAATTTTTTTTTATAATCCCCACTCTAGTTTAGATTTACTATAGAATATTTGATTACTGCCATTCCCATGTCTCATTCACTTTCCTTCACATTCCTGCACACAAAGGATTGACCAGAATCAGCGCAATTTTATCTGACTGATATTATGCTCATGGTTTATTGTTCAGATCTGTATTATTATATTGCTAATGCAAGCAGAATCGAGAGTAGAGTCTTTCTTATTGTTAAACAGCCAAAGGACATTTGTGACCACAATAGGAGCCAACTGTGGTCTAAAAGGAAAATTGTTCGGTACAACAAATTGTTATGACTGTAGCTTCCAGCATTCCCCTTGTCTCATTGGCTGTTTTCTCTTGAACAGGTGTTCTGCACCCATGAGGACCTCCACGGGGAGGATCTTCACCAGTACGGTGGCCTGGAGTTCCCACAGATAAACTATGGGAAGTACAACACCCACTCCTACCGCTACTTCTATGGCTGTGGCTTCAGACACCTCGTCGGAGACACACTGATCAAGATGGATATCCAAGGAAAACAAATGAAGGTGAGTCCCGTAGATGTGCTGCATAGACCAGAGCAGCTTTTTTATGCAAATGAGAATGACCGATGCATTCTGGGTAATTTAGGGGCAGCTACCAGCATCCCTCCATTGAAAAGTTCAGCCCAACTGGCTTGACAAACTAACTAACAAAAAAGTTGGCTATTAACAGGTTATTAACAGACAACACTTAGCCAAAACCTCCCCGGTGATTCGACCAAATACGTGTAGATGTCTGGATAAGACATTTCTGGCCACTTTGTGGGGTCATTGATCACTGTGGGAGGCTAAATGAGCATACCGGCAGATTCATTAATTGTAATTTTTCAAGATAGCGTGAACGGTGGGTTTCAAAGAGGGTGTCAAAATAATTATGAGACATAGTGCTACAAAAGAAACAAAAAATAAAACATTCAGATTAATTGTTAGTTAGTCTACGCTCCATCAAAACACAAAAAGCCACTGAGTGCAATGTAAAAATGCCAGTAGCTGCCCCTAAATTACCCAGAATGCATCGGTCATTCTCATTTGCATAAAAAAGCTGCTCTGGTCTATAGGATTAGGCTGCATACATTTTTGATTTGCAAATAATTTACAGGTTTGTTTTTTTGTATTACCAATCAAATGTGAAGCCAAACTGTAAAGCTCACGAGTCGCTGTTTTCTCACAGGTGTGGGAACAACCTGGTCTTTATCCCTCTGAACCAATCTTCGTACCCGCCCCTGATGCCACAGAGGAGGACGATGGCGTCATCTTGTCTGTTGTCATCACTCCAAACGAGGTCAGTCAGGTTTTAGTCAGAGATTTCTTTGGCTCTGGTACAAAACCAGGGAGGAGTATCTCTTGAAATGCAAACCGCTGATAACTTATTTGTCTTTTGTCTTGATTCCTTCCAGGACAAGAGCACGTTCCTCCTGGTGTTAGATGCCAAGACGTTCGAGGAGCTGGGCCGGGCCGCAGTGCCTGTCAACATCCCCTACGGTTTCCACGGGACATTCAACGCCACAGCGTAGACGTTTGAGGTCGTCATGTGAATAGACATGTGTCAAGGCAGATATTCTATGTAAATACCATCTGTAGTTTTGGTTGTGTTTTCGTGCAATATTAGAGGTCTCTCTACAATACTAAGAATGTATAGTTTTCTTGAATTGTTTTGAAAAAACATTTTTTCACTGTTAGATATATTGAACTTGTTTAAGAACATTTTTCTATACTTAACATGTAAACCATTGTTTTAGTGAAAGATAAAGAAATACAAAATATATCGATTTATGCTAGTCTTTACATTTACATATTATTTTGTAAACAGGCACTTTGGACTGGACGTGAGCTGTGTTAATACATTAAATGGATAATGCATGGCAAAAAATCTGTATTTCATGCTACATGAATTAAAACCTGTAAATATTGCCTGAATAAAAGAAAAACTCCATTTTAACATTGTATCTGCATTCATCTCCTCCTTTTAGTAATGTTTCCACAACTTCATGTTCACTTTGGTCAACTGAAGGTGCAGGTTGTGTAACACAAACCCTTGTAAAGATGTTATAGTTAACTTTAGGAACATGGCTCAACAGCACACCCTACTGACCACTGATGGATCATGACTGTACTTAGGGCAGAGAAATATGTTGTGTTTTCTGTTTGGTGCCTTTTTATGTTAGTTATTCAATGAGAACAACATAAGAGTATTTTTTACTTTGGTGGCACTTTAATTATTCATAAACATTAATACATACACAGGTGAATACTGAACTTTTACTGTATTTAAAAAAAACAAAAAAAAAACAATAATGGCATTTACTTTGGTCACATTTAGGTTCATTTGTGTTGAGCTGGGAGGAAGAATAAATACAATTCTATTCTTAATGAGTGTTTACCCAAACTCATAACTCTAACAGTTAACATATATTAGTTTATTTTTCTAGTTAAAGGAATATCTTGTATTATAAAGCATGGCATTTATTAGTTAATATGACTAACATATGAACTGCAAAGAGCACATGTACGCAAAGGAAAGAAAACGACACCTGAGTAAAAAGGGCTGTTTGAGAGAGAGAGAGAAAAAAAGTCCATGTTTAAGCCAGAAGTTTCTCGGAAATCATAGCTAACGTTTGCTTCAGGTGCTTTTTCTTCTGTTTCAGGAACGACTCCAGGTTTCGAGCTTGTGTCAAAATGCCCTCCAGCTCTTTCATCTGTGCTGTATCAGCTGCAGCACTCTCACTGAAAAAAAAAACATAAATGCTGATAATGCAGTTGTGCAACAACGAAGATATATTAGTCCGAGCACATGCTTCATCAATGAAAATAGCAAACAGTGCAAACATAATGGAAAGCACAATTCACTCACACCTGAGCTGAGAGGTGGTTTGATCAATAAACACAATGCAGCAACATTTAGAGAATGAACCGTGTGCAGAACTGCAGGATTCACACGTTCACCTCTTAAATCACATGCAAATATTTTACATACTGTACTTTGTCTGTATCAATGCAACAGTGCGGGTAAATGAGACTCTGGTCATTATTTAAAAAGTGTAACTCATTTGTCGTAACAACAGGTGAATCAGTGAAGGGTTGAACAACTTCCTATCTACTGCATGGATTTTTAAGATAGATCTGATGTATTTAACTTGTTAAAATGGAGCGGGAGATCGACGGACGGATCAGGAGCATCAACAGCAATGCAGACGTTAGACCGGACCGCTGTGGTGAAAAGGGAATTGACATACGGAGGCAAACATTTTGACTTACTCTGTTCCAATCCTCACCTGTGGTCATGAGCTCTGAGTAGTGACTGAAATAATAAGATCGTGGCTGCAGGCAGCAGAAACTGCTTCCTCTGTAGACGGACGAGCTCAGACTTAGAGAACGGGTGGAGGAGTTTGGACGCTGCTCCTTCACGCAAAAGGATAAGGATGCCTCCTCCTGGACGCACGATCTGATATCACCAAGTACACAACAGCCCAGGACTAACGCTAAACCTAAACCTAAACCTAACCAGTTGGTTACAACAGCGCTCCTGGGCTGTTAATTGCTTGGTGATATCAGATCATGCCCTCCTGGACGAGAACCAGACCCAGTTTTATATCCCTCAGGAAGGAGGGATGTCTGGAAGACGCTTGGCCTACTGCTATGGCGACCGGACCCCCCGATAAGCAAAAAAAAAAAAAAAGTCTTAACGCATCAAGTTAGTATCGTTTTGCCTTTTTGTCCAGATGGAAACAGCGTTTATTGGGGGTGAAAACATTTTTTTTAATGGAAACGGGTCCCAGAGTGGTAAAATCTCAAAACGCCGCCCCAACGTTTTCATGTAGACACCAAAAACAGAACTTTTGTGAAATGATGACATCATATCCCCCACCAGCCCTCTACACGTTACAGTCTATGGACGTAACAACAACAGTCGACTACTGCGGCTGAATCTCTCCCGTTAAATCATCATCGTTGTCATATTTGCTCTGACTCGACTCCCAGTCAACATTTAATCCACTTCTAATGTTTGGAGTTTATGTGTGGCAGCGTTACAGCGCCACACACAGGCCTGGTGGATGTACTACAGCAGTTAGAGTCAGTGGATCTGTGTGTACAGCGACATTTGTTGAAACGATGACGTGTTCAAGGAGAATTTTGTCAAAACAAACAAGAAAAAGATCGTTTTTGGGTGAAGCTCTGTTTCCGTGAGGACGAGGCCTAGTTGTTTTTGTGTATGTGACCTACCTTAACATTTCAGCAAGTTTTGAAAGCAGCATGTTGACCTCTCTGCAAGCACCTGCAGCAGACAGAACAACACATTTCACTCATTGGTTAAAGCATCTCAGCTCAGACACAGACAGAATGAATTTCCATTTGTTTTTGACTTCATTATGACCAGAACAACTCTGGACTGTGTGAGTCTGAACATTTCAATCAGAAGAGGAACAAAGTACAAACATGCATTAATAACATTTTGTTCACAGGATGTTGAGAAGGCAACATTAATTTCAGAGACTTGCCACATCCTGTTTCTGCTTCAGACCTCGCCCATGAAATCTAGTTTATAGGTCACTTCATTCTAACTTCCTGTGGCCTGTTATGCACATTGCATGAAAAGCAGCTTGTTTGTTGCTTCCCTCATATGTGTATTTGTATTAACATGCACGAAGACAACCCCAACAGTGTTATATTTCTCTTTAAGTTTGAATGCAATTGTCTTACAAAACAATAATTTGTGTAACTGGCAGTTTGACAGTGCACACACCTGCAGCTGTCGACTCAAATGAATCTTCTGGATCCAAAGCAGATGGCTTAGAGGGAGGTTTTTTCTTTTTAGGCGGAGATTTGTCTGAATTTGCAGGTGTTTGTTCAATCTGTTGCAACAGGAGAAAAGACTGGTTGTAATAAATCATCATTTGTATCTATCGCTCATCTAAAAAAAAGAAAAAAAAGAACAATAAAAAAGAAAAAGCAGAATAATACTGTAGCATTTCCAGCACAAACCATTCATTGCTTGATACTTAAAAAACAGTGATTATGCAAAGATGGGTGACAAAATATATAGGCTACGTGTTTGTCCTGTACATGGACATGAGGGGCAACAAACAGCTACTTCCTACCTCTGGGGAAGTTGTCTGAACAGGGCTTTTGTGGGTCACTGTCCTCTTGTTACCCACAGGTGGAGTCAGTTTTCCTGTTGCTGTTGCTTCTTTCATCGTGATGTGATGTAACTGCAAATATAACAACAAACCAGACTAATTAGTTTCTTTCATATGAATGCAACAGTACATTTTGCCCAGGAAAATAAACATTAAAATGATATTGTGCACAACATTTTACAAGCAGCATAATTGTTAATGACAAAGGTTACTGAATTATCATGTTATACATTTTAAATCTTATTTCTCACAGTCCACTAATTACCAAAACTGTGGTTTATTACAAACCATAACATTAGCAAGTGCAATAGGCCCAACTGATGCTCAGTAAAAACACACTGTTATCATTATTGGACTGAGACCTAGCGACCATCAATAAAAATTTCTATCAGCTTTTAGTTTCATAGTTAATGGAAATGATCAGTCCCATAGGCGTAATCAAATCCAGACAATACAACCCCCTAAAAAATCATATAATGGCATTTAATAAGAATATCTACAAGCTGGTATGTAGAAGCTTCATTTCCAAGCAACCAAAGGTAACTTAATGTTTTTAATAATCTGACAATGTGAAGCAGGTTAATAGTTTGCTAGTTGCTAGAGGTAAAGCTAGAGGAGGAAGCAACAGAATAAATGTTCATGAATGTAGGATTTAGCAGATCTGAAAACTGATCTGCTTTTCTCCCTGAATCAAATTAGGTCTTTACATTGCATTAATGAGTTGGTGAGTTGTGTTATGTACATGAATTAAACCTCTGCAGGCTGCTTAACTTAACTGTTAGCCATACTGTCTGTGTCTTTAGTTCATCTGCCTGGTGAGAAATCTACACAGTGACAAGTGGTGATATGATAATTTAACAATATTCATTAAGTTAGTCCTGTCAGAATAACCGAGTAGCTGATTGACAGCAAAACAAAATGCATTAAGTTACAGTATATTATAAAACAGTTATTTAGCACAGTGCAGCTTGATGCTGGCTAATAAATGTTCCATGATACCATTTCTGTCTTTCTAGTTTTGGTTAAAACCCATGACTAGTTTAATTAAATGCTACATAAAGACACAACTTCTGGTGGTTTACCATCAAAAAATAAATATACTATTTTATCTGACTTACTTTATCCTGTTTAGCTGCTCAATCTGACGTCGCAGTAACGTTACAGTAGTAGTAGCCTAACTAGCAGGGGAGCTAACCGCCAAATTAGCTGCGGTTGCTATGATACATTAGCCACCAACGGTTTGTAACTACGGTTAAAACCGTCGGTTAACGTTTAACGTCCCTGCGTCATAAATTCATTTAGATAATTAACGGACGACAACAAGAAAGAACTGCCTACGTGTGTAAAATAAATCGATAAAGTCTGGAGGTGAGTTTTTTTTTTTTTTAAGTGAAAGTCAATGCTGCATTCAGGGATCTCTCGTAAATTTGGACGCTCTGAATGGAAGAAAACAAACAAACAAACAAAAAAAACTCTCAGTTCCAGTTTCACATCTATTCTGATCCATAATCGTTTGTCTCTGCACGACCGCGATTCACCACAACGTTCTTTTTCTTTCAAATGACTTTTTATTGATGACAAAACAAACGTGAGATATTCACAGAACAGGACAATCATTTTTGGTTTTCCTGGACAACATCCACCCATTACGCAACACAACATATCCCACTGCCCAAACAAGGACAGACACAGACACAACCATTAAAAAAAGGCCTAGATGGACAGAATATAAATTATAAAAAAAAATGATTAACAACAATGCTTAGAAGAAAGTTAACAGTGACAGTGAAACAAGACGAGTTTCTCATAAAATACCAACAAGGGGCACCATTTGTAGTATTTTCTGGTCCCAGAATAGTGTATTTTATCTAATCTAGATTCAGCAAATCCAAATCTGGAGCAATGCCAAAAATACCAGTCAAGGGATTGGGCTCAATTCGGTGATGAAGAGTTTCTGATAATAACGTATGGACAACTGATGTCCAAAAGTTACCTAAAAACTATCACACTGTGTAAATAGTAATTCGGATCCCTTGGTCAAAATATCTGAGAGCTCAAGTCTCCTGGGTTTCCCATTCTTTTGCAGGCTGCCGCTTTGTTTCCCTTTTCACTCTGAAACTGTAGAAAACTAAATAATAATACACTGATATTGATTAAAATATTGAAAAAGAGTGTTTCATGTTTAACTTTTGGAGATTATTTCATCCTCCACTTGCTGAACTGTTCACATCAACAGACATTTTAAACCAGGGGTACCCAATTTTTTTGCAGGACACTGTAGCTACTGTAGATGTTTACGGCAACCATCGTTCAATTAATCATTTTGTGTTTCGCTGTCAGTGGGTGTTAATGAGAAAGTGACCTCAGATTTATTATTTAATGATTCTTAATGAAGCTGTTGATAATAACACTCAATAAAAAATACCAATGTTTAAGACTGAAAATTAAAAAAAGAAGACGCTCATCTTAATGAGATTGAGACAAACTAGCTGTCATGGATGTGCAGTGTCTCCCGGCCCAATCACAGAGGCCTCGGTGGATAAAATCAATGGGATTATATAAAGGAAGATTAGAAGCACACTGTAAGCAAGCAGAAGCAGATTAAGTGGTGGGTTTAAACTGCAGATCAATGCTGCTACCCGGTGGCAGCAAAGTGGATTATTTCACTGTGTCAAATCAAACCATAAAGCAGCAACACAAACCAAAAGAGCAACATTCACAACATCAGGATATACTGTAGGTTCAGCTCTGAAAAGGCATCAGGCAAAACATCTTTAAAGGACCTTGAGGAAGTCCAATTAGCTTTGTTCAGCTCCTAGAGAAACCGTGACCTGGATGACTGACTGACACTCCAGGAGCTTATGTAAATAGACTTAAATGTCATGTATTATGTTCTTAAGAGCACCTGTGCTTTCTCTGCCAGTATTAGAAGTCAAAATGTAGATACAGGGAAGTGTACAGTAGTCCTTATTACGGCCTGGCAATGAATAGATAACTTGAATCGATTCAGAAATTATCTAATAAACACTAATTTATTTATGTAACCAATTTCAAATACCTGTCTCATGTGTAAATATATAGGCTACAGTTAAAAAAATATATTTTCATGTTACAAATAAATCATTGGATTTCCATCAGAAATTGCAAACAGCATCACAATTTTATAAACTGACAGGCAACTTTATAAAAAACAACAGTCACATAGGCAAGTAGCACAGTGCCAGCCAGCTGTTTGTGTCCTTGTACCAACATGCCAGACACTAATGTTTAATTTTATGTGTCGACTGGATGTGTCTGAAAAATACAATTATAATGGCTGTAATCAGCCCACTGGCATTAGCCTGACCCTTTTTTAATTCGAAGACTGTCTCATGCGCTTTATATGTAGCTATGGTTGGTGTGTATTAAGTAGCCCACTGTAGGCTATAATGTACTTTTCAACAATTAACCAGACCTGACTAGACAGTAGTGAGGCAGGCTATATTGCAATACTAGCAATATCCATAAATTAGCAATAGGTAGGAATTTTTGGTCTAGCTCAAAATGAGTATTTGATTAAGCTTTGAATTAATAGTTAAACATTTCAGGAAATATACCTATCCCCTCTCCTGGCCAGAGTAAAACTGTAGAAGTAATAGCAGAGACATTCACTCCCGGGGCGTCTATATGCTATGTGCTAGCAACTGTTTAGCCTAACTAAACTTAGCGGATGTTATCATAAAAACTGGTCGCACAGGTCAGCCAGGCTGTGCCTAAAGGAGACTAGATCTGTCTCCCAGCACCTCTACTGTTTACTGATTAACATATTATTGTTTGTTTAATCTGTACAAAAATAAAAACAGATAGGTGACAAGATACACGAGGCATGCTCATGGCTAATGTGAAGCTAGGCTAAGCTAACTGTCTCATGTAGCTTCATAGTGTTTTCACCCTGATGAACTCAATATAATTTTGTGTTAGCTAGTTTTCCTTCCCCCCCCCATCATTTTTATGTACAATACATATAAATAAGGATATGTAGCCTATATGATGATTTTTTTTTTTTTTTTTTTTTTTTTAAATATGGTAGCCTTAATAGGCCTAATTATGCTGATGTTGGCTATGAGAACAACATGCTACATGAAGATACAGCCTATGCTTAAATATGTTTTTCCTATTGATTTTTAAATTATATTTATTTAATTTAATGTTAAAAGTTTTCCAGATGATAATTTGTATGGGTACATTGTGATATATATTTTAATTTTTTATATGGAATAAAATGTTACAGATACACATTTTTATGTTGAAGTTTATTGAACATTATTAGGTTTTCTCATTAATTTTAAACATACTGGCTTCCAGTTCTGGGAAAGTGGCCTCAGATCTTTGTAAATATGGGAGGATAGGGTACATTTACATTTCATATTTATCTAAGGCTAAGCATACATACATAGACACATTAAACACACATTTTTTAATGATATTTTTTGTAACTTATGTTAATTCAGTGTGTTTGAATAGATATGTTTGATATTTATAGGTTTAATGTTGCTTTAAGACGTTTTATCTTATTTATTTATTTTATTCGTGTGATTTCTATGGTTGTTGTTGTTGTGTATTTATGTCTGTGGTGCTGTGGAGGGAGCACCGTGTGTGTGTGTGTGTGTGTGTGTGTGTGTGTGTGTTTTCTGTGTGCCTTTCTTTGTGTGTGTGCACCATCACCACCACCACCACCACTCCGCCAACAGATGCATGCTTTGTGGGGTCGTTTTTTTTTTTTTTTTGGTCGGATGCTAATGTTCCCGACATTCCCATGGTCCGTGAATGCAGCAGCAGCAGCAGCAGCTTGGGCCGTCGCCGCCTGTAGAAGGAGCTCTTCTTCACTCTTTAACCTAATCTGAGCCAAACGTACACAAACATGGCGATAACACCAGCGGGCAGGATGCAGTCGTCTCTCCGCTGCTCCTGGTATTTATTACTGGTTCTCGGGGTCGCGGGAATAAACGCATCGACTCTAAGGAGCTTCACGCTGCCGCAAAACACGGGCTTTTTCACGATAGAGGCGAATGAGGGTTTCCCAGACGGAGGTGGAGGCGGCGGCGGAGGAGGTGAAGCAGGAGGAGGAGGAGGAGGTGGTGGTGGAGGAGGCTCCGCCGCGGCTCCAGCGCTGCGTTTGCCCGGCCGTAGTGCCTCCGAAGGCGGGTTGGGCTCCGGCAGCCGCCCGCTGAAGCTGCAGCTGCATCGACGGCGCCGGAGCAGCAGCAGCAGCAGCGGAGGAGGAGGTGGTGGTGGTGGTGGTGGTGGTGAAGCTACCATGCCGAAGGTGTACGGACGGGTAAGGGCTATAACACAGCATCACACAGACACACACACGCACGCATACACGCACACACACAGTTTCACTTGCAGCCGGAACACTGTGCATCACCTCGGGTTGGTTGGCCTAAGGAGGAAAATTACGCAAGACCACACTGTTGTTGTTTTTTGTTTTTCTCTAATCCACATCATTTTTTATTTCTTGCACCTTATGCACAAGCAGCTCCGGTTGTGTGTGTGTGTTTGTGTCCGGTACCGGGTGGAGGAGGCGGCGTAAAGTGGCTCGTTTGACCCTGAAAGCGACGAGCAGCAGAGCAGAGCAGTCACCTGGTGCAGCCACACTCCACTTAACATGTGTGCAAATGAATGCAAACTCAACATGCATGCTCCCCCCATCTTTTTAAAAAAAGATACCAAGCAGAAATTTACATTTAAAGTAAGAATTACCCTGTAATCCTGCAGATTAGTACAATAGAAATTCCAGCTCAACATAAATACAGCAGCTAGACAAGGTCTAAGAAGAAAGTACAGTGTAGCCTACAATAGACATTTAGACTGAAAGCCCTATTACAAATCAGGTTATATTAAAAACTATGCAATCTGCTGTTTCCTTTTATTATCAGCAAATGTCAGAAGTCAAAAAGACAAAGAGATTACATGTGCACCTAAATTACTGTGCAGGACAATTAAACGTGTGCGTCAGTAGAGAGGAAGAGAAAGAGTGTGATGTTGATGCTGGGTGATAAATCTATCAGCTCTCTCTCTCTTTCTTTTTACAGGAAGTGCTGAAATTCAATTGAAAAGTTTGTTGCAGCATCAGTTCCTCAGTAGTTGCTGCAAACTTACCAGTAAAAACAACATCTGAATTATCATAAAACTGTAAATAGGCTAACCAGAACCTCCTACTTGTCTTGTAAATGTTGGGGAGGTTCACTGTTGTGGCCAAACGTTAAATCAGCTGCTTCAAGATGCAAGTTATAAACACATCCCAGCTCTTTAACGTGATTATTTCTTTAATTTATTGACCATTTTAGCAAATAAAAAGCAAGAAAATAGTAAAGATAATGTCTAACAACGTGCAAACAGGCAAATTTGAGAAGCTGAAACCAGGAAATACTTTGTGTTTTTTGTTTTAATGCATTAACCAACCTGTTCTCCAGGAAGTTTACGCTGTCGTCGTTACCTTATAGGAGATTGACGGGAGGCAGGTTTGAAAACGAAAGGGCAAAGCTAAAACTGTGGAGCTTCCCTGTTATTTTCACAGCAGACGCATCTTGAGCCGTCACAGCAGGACGGACGACGTGCACAGGTGTTACTATAACGACAGATGCACAGGTGTTACTAAAAACAACAACATTAAGTACTATAAAGCAACTTAAACAAACCCAGGTTAACTCTGAGTTATCTGGATTAACTGAACCTAATGTTGATTGTCCTGTTTTGCATCATTAGAACCATAAATTAAGTTTTTATTATGATAAATATAATTACAGCCATGCCCAACGGTGATATTTAATAAGGTAAATTGTAAATAGTATGATGTAAAATAAAATAAATCTTAAGTATATGAATTTGTTAAAGTCAGACTAGTGATTTATTGTAAATAAGAGCATGAATTATGAGTATTTTTGAGATGAAAGCTTTAAGACGGTTTTCTGCCGCAGAGGAAAAGAAAAACAAGTTCACGTCTAGGTGTTTAAAATATTTAAATCAGATTTATAATCATGGGAATAAATATTTGATCAGTGTGAGGAAGTCCGTCGCTCTAGACGTCGGAGATCTGTTTTTTTTTATTTCCAGTTCTCATCAATGACAAAGAGAAAAATCATCAACACTGTCAGGTTTAAAGAATTAAAATAAATCTATAATAGTTACAACATGTTTATTTTAATGTGTGCAGCAAAACAACTCACTGATTTCTATAAAATCTGCTGCTCATTATTATTTAGAGTTTTGTCCCTGCCAGGATCCTGTAGGAACGATGACTCACTGTTTTCCCAGGAACCTGATTGGTCGTGGTGATTTACCCCGGTAACGACTCAGAGTAACCTGTCGTTAAAGGGATAGTTCAACATTTTGGCAAATTGGCCCATTGTCATAATCCCTATAGTCATAGCAGTAGGTTCGTTACCTTTAATGGGCTTTATGCACAGCTCCACTACTTCCTGAAATAAGGCAGCTCCTTTGTTTCCTGTTTTACATTATTGGACCAACTGATTAATCCAGGTGTGTCTGACCTCACAACAATGGTCAGGCACACCTGGATTAATCAGTTTGTCCAATAATGTAAGACAGGAAATAAAGCAGCTGGCTTAATTCAGGAAGTAGTGGAGCTGTGCATAAAGCCCATTGTCGGTGCAAGCTATTATTAGAACGGTGGAGCAGAGCCGTGAGCTGCTCAGAGCTACGCTACGGAGGCTCATGGGATTTCTTGGTTTCCCTCATCAAACTTGTCCACCAGAGCGTTGTGGAGTTGTTGGATTGTGTATTTGATGAGTTTGATGAGGGAAACCAAGAAATCCCATGAGCCTCCGTAGCGTAGCTCTGAGCAGCTCACGGCTCTGCTCCACAGTTCTAAAAATAGCTTGCACCGACCAATAAAGGTAACGAACCTACTGCTATGACTATAGGGATTATGGTAATTGCCCAATTTGCCAAAATGTTGAACTATTCCTTTAACCTGGTTGATCTGCTTCATGGTACAGAACAACTATTCACTGTTAACACCTAATTACTAACTGTTGGTTACTTTTCATTACAATTATCTAAACATAAAGAGCGTCAAAAACAATCCCATTAATAAATCAGGTTTAATACACAAAGGAAATGATTTATTAATGAGAACGAGGCACTCAGACCACTTCAGCAGCGTTGTGTCGACATATTTGCAAATCAATCTTTATTCTATCTAGACGATATTTGCAAATGTATTAAAAATTAAAAACTGAAATCCCGTCTTTTCTAAAGTATCCGATCGGTCGAAAGGTTCGTCGTTACAGCTGCACACATCTGGATCCAGGCAGATGTTTAATCAGGTTGGGTCATCAGAGTGAGTCTGTTGTGTTCACCTCACACACCTGACGACCCGTTGTCACTGTTGTTGCACTCTTGTATTTGGCTACCAGTCATTCATTCATTCATTCATCCATTCTTCCCTCTGGTGTGTCGTGTTTGCAGTGTGATGCCCACAGTTTTGTCTTGTCAGGCTCAGGCAGACGATCTGTTTCTGTTTCCTCTCAGAGTTTAACGGTGTTTGGCTTTAAGCAGGTTGTTTCTGTCATCGCAGGTTTCCTTAAAACTTCACCCAAAATGTTCTACTCACCGTCATACCAAGGAAGGGTTTGGAGAACTTTCATCAAAACGCTTTAGGAGTTCCAGGGGGGGTCCAGTTGGCAACGGATTTTCATATAATGCTGTTGTTAGGAAAAAACTATTGTGATCTCTGTTTTTAGCCTTGTTGTAGCAGTAGCTCTCAGTGGCTGCACGAGATTTTCTGCCAGATGTTCGTTCATCATTGTAAACCATTGGATGTTTGATGTAAACATGGAAGAACATCTCGCAGCAAATGTTGCGTATCTTGTGCAGCCACTGGGAGCTGCTGCTACAACAAGGATAAAAACAGAGATCACATTCATTTTTTCCCAATAACTTTTCCATGTGGCGGCTTCAGGACACTTGGGTCAGTACAGACGAGCAGTATGGAGGTATCTGGATGTTTCATAGTGTGTGTTTTGGACCATTCAAAAGTGAACTCTATCCGCCGCCATTATATGAAAACCTGTTGCCAGCCGGACCCCCCCTGGAACTCCTAAAGAGTTTTGATGACTCTGAAAGTTCTCTCAACGGTGAGTAGATGATTGGTGAATTATCCATTTTGGGTGAAATATCCCTTTAATCCATCTGGTTCTTGGTTCTTGTCTAGTTTTCTTCCCCTCTTCCCTCTGTTCTCCTTTAGTTTCATAAAGACAGACGTTGACAAACAGAGATGAGAGTTAATCTGTTGCTCAGAGCAGTTTAGTTATTGACCAACGGTGCGTTACATTACAACTCAGAGGTCGGAGTTTTCCAAAGTTCCCAGTCGTCTCCGTCATCAGACACCGAGACAGAATTATAATTTAAAGGAGCTTCGGTAACTCTGAGGTCAAAATCCAAGATATGGGACACTGGATGAGTCGTCCTGACAGTATCATGCAACCTGCACCTGTAGTCATGTTGTTATGTTGCTTTTAAACGTAATAGTAGATGTAGTAGTAAATTGTTACAGTCAGGCATCAATCAACATTCAATATTGCATTCATTAATCCAAACTTAATTCATAAATGTTCCATAGATCGATCAGTTTATAAGTGCCGACCCTTTAATTCTTCATTTTAATTAAAGCTTTGGAGCTCTTCGTGGTTTCAGTGTCACAGAAAGTAGCAGAAGTCTTATAATCAACACATGATGAAGCCAAAATCAATAAACAGCATTAAAGTTGCAGTCAAGTGCAATATTATTATGACTCTCTCATTTGGCGCTGTGTGAAACAAAACAAGACTGAAACATCCTTTGTGAATTCCTCTAAAAGTTCAATCTGCTCTACAACTGCAACTTTTATTTTGAAAAAAGTCTGAATTTACCCAGAATCCACTGCACTTGAGCTGCTTTCTTTGACGGATCAATCGAAATCCTCCTGAGTCGTGAGCTGGGAGTAAAGTGTGTCTCGTGTTTGTGGCTTAAAATGAAGTTAAAATGGGTTTTAATGACTATTAGTTCAGAGTGAACAGCTCCTCTCAGGGGTTCTGCTTGTGGTCTGGTTCTGGTCCTTAATCGTTAACTATTTTGATAATCTAATAATTGGTTTGAGTAGTTTTTTAAGAAAAAAAAAGGCCAAATTCTCTGATTTCAGCTTTTTAAATGTGAATATTTCTGTTTTTTTTGTTCCTTTATGACAATAAACTGAGTCTCTCTTTGGTTTGTGGACAAAACAAGACATTTGAGGACGTCGTCTGGTGTTTTGGGAAACTCTGATTGATGTTTTTCAACATTTTTTTTTACATTTTATTGACCAAACAACAAGACAGATTAATCGATAATGAAAATAATCGTTAATTGCAGCCCTAATTTTTAATGTTGTTTTTTTTAGCTTGTTTTTAGCTCATTGGCGTCGGTCGCCACCGTCACGTGATGTTGTCAGCAGACCAGCGTGAAGAGAGGAGATTATAAACAGAAGCAGACGTGTGGTGTTAAATTTATGGGCTGTAATACAACAGTTGTTGTATTACAGCTGTACGACGTTGTTCATTGATAAACCGAGACACTTGAGGACATTTACAAAGTGACGGTAACTGGTAAATTATTTTTCTACATCTGCGTCAACCTGATTATTAGGTAATAGCGATGGGCAATGATTATCGAATATTCAAATAGTCGTTCAATTAAAAAAAAATCGAATAGTTTATGAGACCTTCATCTTATCGTCCCTTTTTCTGGTGCAGAAGAGAAACATGAGAAGACTTGTACAACCGTCAGAAAGGTGAAACTCTGTCAAATAAAAACAAATGAAACTGGGGAGCAGCGTAAACTCTGCACGGTGCAGACTGATGAGGATCGGTACCGGAGAATATTGAATATTAGAAACAAATGGCTTAGTTATTGATCAGTGCTTTTGCTTTAAAAGCCCGGCTGTAGTTTCACTTCCCCGTCGTGCCCGGCTGCTCACTGTCAGACTCCAGGCTCAGTGACGTTTCCGTGGTTATCTACGTCCAACTGGTCTCTCTGCTCCTGTAGCTGCTCCTCTCGTCTGTTCATCCGCCTCCACCAACGCACACTCTGTCTGATGAGGATCTGAACTCTGTGACGGAGCCAATCAGCAGCTCTTGATCCTCCGTCGTCTGAGGTCGTCGGGTCACATCGCTGCAGGTTTCCTCCTCCTGTGCACATCAGAGCTGCAAACAGCTGCAAACAGCTGCAAACAGCTGCTGCTGCTGCTGCTGAGGTTGATTACTGACTGAACTGATGTTTCTCAGTCACATCAGCCAATAAGAAGCTCCTGCTTTGTGTCTTCAGACTCTGCAGGTGAACTATAAACTGTTCTGTCCTGGTTTGATCCACTCAACACTGTAGGAAAAACACTGGACGGTTACTCAGTAGAGGATTTTCACCTGTTTCTACTGATTTTTATTCATCATATTGTCATTTCTGGTGTAATTTTCAGTGTCGTCCCAGAACACACGAATCATCGAGCCATAGTTGTTTTAGTTTGTATTTTATATTTATTTGTTTTGCTGATTTAACTGTTAAAGGGATAGTTCAACATTTTGGCAAATTGGCCCATTGCCATAATCCCTATAGTCATAGCAGTAGGTTCGTTACCTTTAATTGTCGGTGCAAGCTATTTTTAGAACGGTGGAGCAGAGCGGTGAGCTGCTCAGAGCTACGCTACGGAGGCTCATGGGATTTCTTGAGTTCCCCTCATCATACTCATCAAATACACAATCCAACAACTCCACAACGCTCTGGTGGACAAGTTGTGACCTGCACATTCACCACGCTATGAGATAATAACACAACGTTACCAGACAGAGTTGTTTTAGAGGTAAATTCATGTAAACCGCTGATGCACGTTGCCTTCAGGGACAGTTTTTCATCAAGCAGTCTCTGCATTTACCTCTAAAACAACTCTGTCTGGTAACGTTCTGTTATTATCTCATAGCGTGGTGAATGTGCAGGTCACAACTTGTCCACCAGAGCGTTGTGGAGTTGTTGGATTGTGTAAACTCAAGAAATCCCATGAGCCTCCGTAGCGTAGCTCTGAGCAGCTCACGGCTCTGCTCCGCCGTTCGAAACATAGCTTGCACCGACAATAAAGGTAACAAACCTACTGCTATGACTATAGGGATTATGGCAATGGGCCAATTTGCCAAAAATGTTGAACTAACCCTTTAATCACATTGTAACTTTATTTTGAAAGGTCTGTTTGCTTTGATTAGCGTTATCAGCCGAGGCGTTCAGGGACTTTTTCCAGCTTAAAATGAGTCAATGTTTTGTACAGTGGTTTGTGTGTTATCAGTTAAAGTGGATTGTAATTTATAGGCCAGTGTGATGTTATGGAACATTTTTTATAAAGGTAGTGTTGCTCTCTGCTTGGCGGTCGTCATGGTTTCAGGTAGGGGACGTTGTGTCGTTGATTTAAAACCTTTGTTGCTGCTCAGTTGTGTGGAAATAATTCACTGTTTTTCCGCTGTTTTGGAAACACAACACGAGGCTGAAAGAGTTTAAAACCCTCCGTCCTGTCGGTCTCTCACCAGCTGCTGCTCTTGTTGTTGTTGTTGTCGTCGTTGTCGTTCAGTGACAGTGTATCTGCTATTTCTGGTCCCCTGATGTTACAGTTGTCTCTTAATCATGGTGCACTCACAGCTATGTAAATAAACAGTGAAACCAGATGCAGGATGTGCACATGTCGTCTACACCGCAGCTTGTTGTGTTGTGTCGTTATCACCAGCTTCAGTTTCACTTTCACCCCCCCAAAAAAACAAA
Source organism: Trachurus trachurus (assembly GCF_905171665.1). Taxonomy (NCBI): domain Eukaryota; kingdom Metazoa; phylum Chordata; class Actinopteri; order Carangiformes; family Carangidae; genus Trachurus; species Trachurus trachurus. The sequence goes on from NC_139892.1 coordinate 7,364,814, forward strand.
CGCACACAATTTCACCAACAACTTAAAAAAACATGACATTTCAAGTCTGTTTTCCTTCTGATGTTATCTCATCACACAACAATCCATCTTTGGTCTTTTCTTCTGAAAAGTCCAAACAGGAAGTGAAGATCGTCTCGTCTCAGTCTGGTCCTGTGGAGGAGGAAGGTCGGGGCCACGGCTCTGCTCCCACTTCACTTTGCTTTTTGCTTATTTAACATTTCACTTTGGTGCGTGACAAATTAAACATTAAATCAGTGTTTTCCAACCTTGGGGTCGGGACCCCACGTGGGGTCGCCTGGAATTCAAATGGGGGTCGCCTGAAATGTCTAGTAATTGATAAAAAAAAAAATTACTGAAACAAATTTTTTTAAAACGAATTATTATTCTTTTTTAAATTATGATTAAAAACACCACACACAATCTGAAACAACTGTATTCTATACTTTTACTTTCTCAAATATAAATTGACTTCAAATAAAATGCAGCATATAAAAATATGGCCGTGATCACGTGACTGCACATAATCGCCAGAAATTTGTGATGTCAAAATGGGGTCACGAGCCAAATAAGGTTGGGAACCACTATATTTTACATTTTCAGGCTGCATGGAATAGAAATACTTTACTCTATTTTGTTTATTTGAATGGGACAGTGCACATTAATGGGCATAACATGTGAATATGATGGATTATAGCAAGATGCTAATTTCCGTCCGTAGTCCCACTAACATAAAAACAGTTCAACAGCAGTAGCTACACATTACACAAAAAGGCAACAATAACAATGAAAAACATATTGAGACACATTCATTTACAACAATATGATACAAAAAACATATTGCAATAATAATGATATGATGATAAAAAAGATATTTTAATGTAAATGTAAATGTTAGGGCTGACCCCAAAAAATCGTTGCTTCGAAGCTTCGTTCGTTGCCATGGAAAATCGATCATGAAGTCCGTGATCGATTGTTTTTTTCTTCCTTTTTTCCTTTTTGACACCGGTTCTCATCGGCACTCGTTACATTACAATGAATAGGCTACTTGGCATCCTGGAAACCTGCCTGATTTTGGAGATATGCAGTGTTTGTTTGCCCCTTTCCCAAACCGGGCCGGTTGAAGTGCGTGTGCGTGCATGGGGCCGTTCAGATGCAACGTGTAGACGTGCCACATGCCCGCTCACAACCAAAGTGAAGCCGTAGCGGCGGCAGACGATGCGTCGCGGTTTGTTTGTTTTTTCGTGCATGTCCGCGGTGCACAGATGAAAAAGCTCAGCTTTTTGGGAGGCAGCAAACTGCATGTCATGTGATAAGAACAGACTCAGAATGGATCAGCTGCACGGACCTGCTTCTCCTGCAGCGCATGCTTCCTGGCTCTCAGTGCTTGTTGGTGTTAAATCCTGGTTCCCTGTCCAGCTGGTTCTCCTGTTTCCCACAGAGCTACAGTATGTCCCCAGATGTAGAATGTGTTTTATAGAAGAGAAACATTGAAATATCCCTCATGTCCACCTCTTAGTCTTAGCCCAGTCCTTCATTGACAATAGTTACTGGACTAGTTTTTTCTTACAGAATACAATTGTGTATAAAACTGAAAAAAATAATAATAATAAAAATAAAAACTGGATTTTAGGGTAAGAGTAGCCTATAAGGTTTGACATCACACATTACCTGTACTTAATCATTTGCAAAGATGTACGAAGACATTTAGGCTACAATGTGATGAAATGAATGAGAAATACAATTCTTTTGTGAACATTTGCCAAGTGGTTTGGAGATTTGTCCATGTTGTTTTGAGAGCATAATTTCTGTTTTGAAAAATGAGCCAAACCAATGGAGAAAAACTGTAATAGAGGAGGGACAATGCCTGAAAGTAATTACTTCAGTTGTCAGTATGACAGCGAGGCTAAAAACATGCTATTTTCATTGATTGATTGATTCTTTTAATGACCACACAGCCAGGCTGGTGGAATTTGCTTGGGAAACACAGTACAAACGTAAAGAATCTCTCTTATTTTCACCGGAAAAAATTTGGCTAGTGGAAGTTCTGATTGGCTGGTTGAAATTTCAGTCACCAAGCCAAATTGGCTGGTGATCTAAAAAGTTAATTTAGAACCCTGTTAATAATGTGCAAAACAGAGCTGACAGGGCTGAGATAAGAGCGTAAAGAGCTGAGTGATGCTGGAGATCTCCATAGAGACCGAAGTTAGCTGCTGTTGGTATGAAACTACTAGACGCTCCTTTCACAATAAAAGTACCCGCCACTCTACAAATTAAAAGTCCTCACTGTGGCGGATGGACGGGAAGTTCAGAGTCAGATCTGACGACACTCTGTCTGATTTAAACGTTTACATCAGACTCAGACTCAGCACCGTGCCGTCACACAGTGTGAGAACATCAGGCCTCCGTCTCTCCTGGAGCTGCTAGCACCACGGTCACTAACAGCTCAGGCTAACACACACACACACACACACACACACACACACACACACACACACACACACACACACGCGGAGAGAGAGAGAGCAGCCAACCCTCAGTGGCTGCCAGTCCTGCAGAGATGATGTCATTGTTTGAGACTGGCCATGCCGCCAGTGCTTTCTTGGCCATGATGCCCCCCCCCCCCACACAAACCCTGCCCCCCTCCCCCCCTCCCTTTTCTCTTTGCTGCTGAATAATGGAGAGCTGAGGAGCTGAGGAGAGAGGAGGGGGGGGGGGGGAGAGGAGTGTTGGGTAAATGTCTGAGGTGGTTGTAGCTCTGTGGGAAATTAACTTAGTGATATTGGAGGAGTATTAACAGGAATTACACACACACACACACACACACACACACACGCACACACACACACACACACGCACACACACACACACACACACACACACAAACACACACACAGCTCATGACTGCGTTGCTTGTTCTGCCGGTTTTACTACATTTCTTTGATATCAGGTTTTATCATCAGTGCTGTTGTTTGTGCTTCAAGACGACTGTTGGTCGGTTATTAAGATTGGTTGATTGGTCGGTTTTTTGGTTTGTCGGTTGGTCGGCTGATCGGTCAGTTGGTCAGTTTGTCGGCTGGTTGATGGTCAGTTGGTTGTTAAGTTGGCAGATTGGTCGGTCGGTCGGGTCTTTGGTTTGTTGGTTGGTTTGCTCACTGATCGGTAGGTCGGTTGTTAGATTATTCAATTAGTCAACTGGTTGGTCGATTAGTTGGTTGGTTTTTCAGTTTGTTGGTCAGTAAGTTGGTTGGCAGATTGGCAGGTCAGTTATTAGGTTGATGGTTTGTTGGTCGGCTTGTTGATTGGTTGATAGTCAGTTGGTTGTTAGGTTGGCAGATTGGTTGGTTGGTCAGGGTCTTTGGTTTGTTGGTCAGTTTGTTGACTGATCAATAGGTTGGATGTTACAGTAGATTGGTCAATTGGTTGGTCAGTTGGTCAGCTGATTGGCAGGTCAGATGTTAGGTTGGTTGGTAGATTTGTTTTTTTTTTTGGTTAGCCAGTTGGTCGGTTGATTGGTCAGTCTTTCAGTTGGTCAGTCAGTTGGTTGGCAGATTGGCAGGTCGGTTGTTAAGTTTGTTGGTTGGTAGGTTTATGGTTGGTTGGTCAGTTTGTCAGCTCGTTGTTAGGTTGGCAGATTGGTTCGTTGGTAGGTTGGTTGACTGATCAGTAGGTTGGTTGTTAGATTGGTCAATTATTGTCAGTCAGTTGGTTGGTAGGTTGATGGTTGGTTTGCCGCTTCCTGACTGGAAGTTGTGAATTGCATCTCTACGGCACGTAGACGTTCCTCATGTTGTTTTTCTGTTTACAAATTGCGTCACAATCAGTTTGACTTTGTGCCGACTTCATGTGAAGTGTTTGTTTTGATTGAACGTTTATTAATCAATGACAGAAATACCCTGATTGATCAGCTGCCGATCATTATTGGGTGATTTTCATTAGCAGGAAGAAACCACAGTTAGTTGGTCAAATACTGTAGCTCTTGTTCTTGTTCTTGTTCTTCTTGTTGTTCTTCTTCTTCAATGTGAGAGACTAGAACATTGATCTGTGTGTGGATTGGTGTCTTCAATCTGATAACTGATAAATGAACAGGAATCTTTGGTCCCATCTCTATACGATTGAAGGATACGAAGTGGATCCTACATCAGATCGTCCACCATCAGGTCCGTTCGTTTCTCCTCACGGCTCCGTGATTATTGTTTATTATGCTATATCTTCAATTAAAGATGGAGGACGTGGTCGTCTTGGTGTTTGGAGGAAGGGAGGGAGGGAGGATGAGCTTGTTGCTATCTGCCTGTTAGATTCAACAACACTTATTGCCCCCCTCATCTCCCCCTCCTCCCCTCCAGTGCCACCAGGACATGGCCGGTGGCAGAAGGGTGGGAAGGAAGCAGAGGAATGTAGCAGATACAGATAAAGTACTTTCCTTATCTGCTGCTGCCGCTGCTGCTGCTGCTGTGAGGCCTGAATTTATATTTTTAAAAAAACTCTCTCAAGTCAGATCCAGTGTCATCTTCCTGATGTGCAGAAGATCCGTGTTTTTCCGAAACAAGACGTCCTGAATTATATCGTCCTCCTCCAGAGGGATGATGGGACTGTACAGCGCTCTTCACCCAGTGGGGAGGAGGAGGAGGAGGGGGGTGGGGGTGCAGGAGTGTGCAGCTGGTGCTAAGAGGTCGGGTTAACAGAGTTTATTTAACTGCACTGGTGGTTTCTTCGCTAACAGCTCTGCAGGGATGAGTCTGGCTCGGACTTGTCTGGTGTCGATGACTAATCCCTACAAAGATCCGTGGTGGTGTTACACCACGCTTTGCTTTGCTTTTCTTACCTCCCCGATGCCAATTAATGAGCCTGTGTGTGACTACGCAGCGCTGCAGGAAGCCGCCGCCGCCGCCACCGCCGCCGATCAATGGGCTCCGGTCCCGTTTTCTCAATAAATAAGCAGCGTGCATTAGTTGAACATGCTTTTTAAACTGCTGACAGACGGCCAGGCAGACTGATCTGAGACCAGCTCTGTGTTGTTTTGTATGGGATGAGGAGCAGAGCCAGTTCCTCCGCCACGTGTGGCGGCCTGTTGGTGCAAAGAAAAGCCTGACGCAAATAAACATGTGAAGGCAAAAAAAAAAAACTACTTGGTGACTGAAATTTGTGATGTGACACAGTGAGACTCAGACGTCCTGGTCCTGATGTGTCTCGTCATGTCAGTCAGTTACTCACCAGGAATGTGTGTCTGCTTGTCTTTGATTGGTCAGCTGGACGGACAAACCGGCTCCATTCAGATCAATGGGAGCCTGAGGGAGAGGTCGGACCATGTTTTCACCTTTTTATAACAGTCTGTAAGTTTGCCACTTTAAAATGTCTAAAAATGGACAGACCCATGTTAGATATTCTAACATTAAACCTTTTAAAATATTTAATTCAATTCAAACAGTGACTTTACAGCAGGTAAAGATGTAATGTGACTGTTTAATAAGAATATGACAAAGTTACGTGAAAAATGTGACAAAACACAACTTTTAAATAAGATTTTACTAAGTTACCTCCTCTTGGTCTAGCGATAACGATTCGTTTTCATTGGCTGTGGTGGTGAAGACAACATCTCCCATGATCCTACGTTCTCTCACGATCAAAATACGCCTTTTGCTATTGTTTTATATACACACTCAAACAGGGCTTACGAACAAGGCTAGAGTTGATTCATGAGAACCAAAAACCAAACCAAACAGGGGCCGTTATGTCGAATTAAAGGCAACCAATCCAAAATGGACTTCTTGCCATAGGTAATTTGCAGCCTTTGGAAATTAACACACACGACACTACTCTCTATAAAGAGTCACATAAATGCATTAAAATTGACAGTAGAGCAGAGCAGACCAGCAGATTGATGATAAAGACAAAGGATAAGAATTACTAAAATATAAAGAAGTACCAATGAAGACAAAACAAAGGGAAGAGAAACATAAAATGTACTTTGCAATTAAAAAAAACATGTAACTTGGTATTCGCAAACTTAAACAAGCATTAAGTCAATCAATTCCCATCATTTTCAGTGTAATCATGATGTTCATATGTTGAAGTTTTTATTAATAACTAAAATAAATGTGATTTTTTTTCAAAAAAGAGATCGGTTTAAATTGAATTTAATTGTTATAAAAAATTTTACACGTCTCCTTCACGCCTCGTATAAATGTTATGGACATGGTGGCGTCACCTCTGATCCTGGACCAGCGGGACATTACAAGGCTTTGTTTGGCGGGTCGTCTGTGTGTGTGTGTGTGTGTGTGTGTGTGTGTGTGTGTGAGAACAAGACAAAAGACTCTGAGCATGAAACAGGATTTTCCTTCTCGGCCTGGAAGCAAATCCGTCTTCACTGAAACTCTCCGTCCGAACGTTCAGAGGAGGAATCGTCGTCTCGTCCGCTGAAACGAACGACGACGTAAAGACACAATAAATAAATTGTTTGGCCTCTTATCAACGCGGACGTCAGCTTCACTTTGCGTGTTTATTCATTGAGGAGCGTGGAGCAGGTCCAGCTGGTTGAAGTCCTGTCAGGAATCCCAAAGCGGGAAAAATAAAACCCGATTGATCGGCGTCTTTAGAAACTTTGGAGGTTTGATCAGATAATTAGCGCCGACGGAAACAGGACGAGGTTTTATCTCCCAATAAAAACCAGGGTCAGAGATGATATTGGAGAAACACACTCCTCCTTTTGTTCTTTGTCCTCTTTTGTTCCCGTGGCGACGCCGCAGACGAAGAGACGACTCGGTGCGACCGTGGTGGTTTTTATTGATAGGAATCCATCATGGATCAACGATCAGAGTGAGCAGAGTCGCTGAGTGTAGTGAAGCCTGTTTGGCTCCAGGTGAAAGGATGAAAGCACTTTACATGAGAGTGTGTGAGAGAGATGAGCAGAAACCGTGACCCCTTACCCCCCCTCAACCCCACCACCCCTCCTCACCCCTCCACCCGACTCCCTACTGTCCAATTGACCACTGAGCCGTCACGGCGACTGATGGATGGGAACCACCGAGTGAGAAACCAATATGCAAAACACTGTAGGGAAAAAACGTTTTGTCTAAAGCAACTAATTTTGAATTTGTTTGTCTTAAAACGACAGAAAATATCCGTATGTGCATCAGCGGTTACCGTGGTAACAGAAGAAGAAGAAGGGCTTTATTATTAACAGGCATATAGGCCTACAACGAAACTGCAATCTCCCCATTGTGCATTCGTTAATGAATAGATAAACAAGGGTTTTAAAGAGTCAAGCTGCTGCACTGTAGCACTATATTGTCAATAAGAGGGAGTTTGATAATGAAATGATGCAATATGAGTAGAAAAACCAGTAAAACAGGCCCAGGAATAATGAAATATAAAATGGTGCATTATAGAAATAAACAGTACAGTGACTCTCCTGTGTTTTACTTTTAAGTGTTGATCCCTAAGAAGATTTAAAATCCATCTCAGTGCAGTTTTCCATCTCCTCTCTGGAGCTCTAGTAACAACAGGTCGGTGTCAGCCAATCAGAAGAGAGGAGGAGGAGGCTCTGAGCCTCTCTTCTGATTGGCTGATTGTTTTCTGGCTGATCCAATCAATTAAAAGCAGCAGATTTCACAATAAAGCACTCAGAGAAACCAAATCCTGCAAGTTGTTGGTTGGATGGATGGTGGGTCCAGGTGGTGAGGGGGCGGGGCTTTGTTGTGACATCACAAAGTGACAGGAAGTCCTGACGGCTGGTTTTAAGGCTCAGTTTCTGAATACAGGCTGTGTGCATTTCTCTGTGGACTGAGGCTTTGATACTTTCACAGTATTAATATAGAACCTAGAGCTGCTTTATAATCACACTACACATGGACATCTACCTTTATACTGTATGGAGCTTTAACACAAACATCTACCTTTATACTGTATGGAGCTTTAACGCAAACATCTACCTTTATACCGTATGGAGCTTTAACGCAAACATCTACCTTTATACTGTATGGAGCTTTAATACAAACATCTACCTTTATACTGTATGGAGCTTTAACACAAGCATGACAGAGTAATAATTTACAGGTAACTGAGTGTTTTGTCTGTTTCCTAGTTACAGTGTAAATCAAACTATTGGTATTGTTTGTCCATATTTACACATGATAAGTTCGTCTGTTGCTCCTGTAGGTTTTTTTTTATTTTTATTTTTTTATCAGTCCACAGTTTGTACTCCGTCTCGACATGATGATAAAAACATGTGAGTTTGTGGTTGGATACTCACAGTGGAAACAGGAAACAGCAGATAAACCAAAAGGAAGTTTGTCCAGTTTTACCTGTAAATACTGTGACATGTGATATAACTCAGTCAGGCCTCCACACGCGCGCACGCACACACACACACACACACACACACACACACACACACACACACACACACACACACACACACACACACACACACACACACACACACACACACACACACACACACACACACACACACACACACACACACACAGAGGCCTTGATCATATTTCACTTAGGAAAAACAGTAGAAATATGCAAATGAGCGCAGCTATAAATCCTGGTAGGTGATCATCACAGACGGTGGAGGAGCTGCTCATTATTCTCATTCAGCATTAAAAATGAATTTCACGCCTTAAAAGTCGCGGCCAAAATAGAACCAGCCGCAGAAAAGAGGCAGTGTGTGTGTATGTGTGTGTGTGTGAGAGAGAGAGAGACATAGACGACACACACACACACACACACACACAAACACACATAAAGGCTGGATAGTGTGCTGTTGCAGCCACAGCGTCGTTTGCCGTGCACACCGAAAATAAAATGAAACCGTTTTTGCCGGTCAGGACGACAGTGATTTACAGCCTGTGTTTGGGAGGAGGAGGAGGAGGAGGGAGGGGGGAGAGGGGGGAGTGGGGGGGTGAGAGGGGGGTCATGGAAAGGTCTGAGCCAGACCACACAGCCTCTCTCTCCCTCTCTGCAGGGTTAGAGCAGCAGTTTATGGAGCTTATAACAAAGATGCTGTTCCGCATACGTACAGACGGAACTCAGAGCTGCTGCTGCTGCCTCCATTATAAACCTGTTCACTGTCAATGATCCTGTTGTTTATGAAGATTTAAAGGGATACGCCAACACTTTTTTTTTCGTGTCTTGCCTCACTCCCAAGTCCATGACCAGCAGATAGACACCATCCTTTCAACTGTGCGTGCAGTAACAAGGGAGATTTTTACGTATCGCCCGTAATTAGCTTAGCTCAAACACTGGAAGTGTATAGGTAGTGTTAGCCTGCCTCCTACCCAAGCCGAAAGTCAGAAGCTGAGTTCATTTTAGCTCTAAACTCTGTAAATATATCACTTTATCAACATTTCAAACATTTTTAGGCGAGAAAGTAGCCGTTTAGATCAGCAGTGTGTCGTTAATTTGTCCAAATACCAGCTGTTTACAATTTTGTTCGGACGAATTCGGCGCTACTCAAGCTAGCCGTTGTGACCAACGCACTTCCGGTTACTTTCACAAAATAAAACACCCGTTGCCCTTTACATACAGAAAACCATGACGATAGAATTTGTGCTTTTACTTTGAAATAGGAAGCTAACCTACCCTCGATGTAGCTAGCTTGAACCGAAATAAACCGTCTTTGCTTGAACCCTCCGTTTTGACCGATCTCGTCCCGTTACCGGCATTTGACCGCTCAAGATGCCTTACCGGAGAGTTTTGTCAGCTCTGAGACAAAGATCGGCCCGCCGGTTTCCGTTAAGAGTTGCTGAAGAGTTTCTCTGATGACTTTAGGTGGAGGCAGGCTAACACTACCTATACACTTCCAGCATGAAAAAAAAAATGTTGGCGTATCCCATTAAATCCTTAGATGTAGAAATATGAGATTAATTATCTCATTTTAAAAGTTATTTATCTCTGAATTCAGGATATCGCCTGAAATCGATCATGAACGAGTCTTTTGTAGCTCAGGAAATCTTAAAAATAATTTATAATTTTTAAGTAATTTACTTTTTCAAACAGGCCACATGCAGTTTTCTTTTTCATGAGAATACAACACAGTTTTATTCATTAAGCTTCTTAAAACACTTGTGGTTTTCACTGCTTTAACGTATGTGACACGTTTCTATCCCAGATCCTTGTCTGAGTGCAGACAGTTTCCTGTTTTAAAGACGACTTCTGGGTTTCGGCCTGTTTCAAGATGAGCCAACGTGTTTCAGTGCACGCCATTAACATTAAGTAAATTAGAGGTTTTTGTAAACACAACATCCAAACTGGGCCCCTGGAAGTCTCTATTTTGTCATTGTGTGATCAAATTAATGCAGGAAAATCTGATTTTGAATGATTTGATTGATACCACATTAAGTTTTTGGAGCACTTTATTAATATTTTACACAGTGACAGTGGTTTTGTTTAGTATTTGAGCCTCCAGCCGATGGAGATTCCTCTGCACAAACAGTATCGACTGAACTGAAGATAAACAAACAATTGGCCCATTGCCATAATCCCTATAGTCATAGCAGTAGGTTCGTTCCCTTTAATTGTCGGTGCAAGCTATTTTTAGAACGGCGGAGCAGAGCCGCGAGCTGCTCAGAGCTACACTACGGAGGCTCATGGGATTTCTTGGTTTCCCTCATCAAACTCATCAAATACACAATCCAACAACTCCACAACGCTCTGGTGGACAAGTTGTGATCTGCACATTCACCACGCTATGAGATAATAACACAACGTTACCAGACAGAGTTGTTTTAGAGGAAAATTCATGCAAAACCGCTGATGCCTGTTCCCGTCAGGGACAGTTTTTCAGCAAGCAGTCTCTGTATTTACCTCTAAAACAACTCTGTCTGGTAACGTTGTGTTATTATCTCATAGCGTGGTACCGGACACGGCGATGGCACCGATAACTAATTCACGTATAGGCTACTGTGCTTCTCTAGGGAAGACACAGAAGACTTTGCGAAAAACTGCAGCTGTGCTTTTAATTTATTGTTCAGCGTATTTTGAGAGTTAGTTCATCACTGTTTCAACATGACAGGCTTTGTCATAGTGTGCGGTGTTGTGCGGAGTGTAGTGTAGCATTGACAATGTTCGTGGACTGGAGGAAAAAGAACAATAAACATTGATGCATATGTTTGGGTATCTTCAAGGCAAACTCCATAAGGCATCTTTAATTCGATATTCTTTAACGTGTGGATGGAAACATGGTTATTGTCTGGACTCTGGCCTTATGAGTCTGAGGCCGAGCTGCTGCCATCTCCTTCTGTGTTTGCTGTTTTTCTTTTTTTTCTGTTCTCATCGCGGCCAACGAAGCCTAAAATGCAGAGATTTACTGCTGCAACACCTCGGCCTGACAGGCAGCGCCGGCCTCTCACCGAGCGAGGCGTCGGCCCTGAGGGAGGCGGGCTGAGGGAACCGGAGGAGGAGGAGGAGGAGGAGGAGGAGGAGGAAGATGGAGGGAGAGATTGAAAAGCAGAGTTGTGTATCAGAGGAGCTGGCGTCCTGACAGCGGTGGCTCATAGTCGGCCTTTTGTTGGAGGCGACGGGGGAAACGGTTAAATCTGTGTTTGGTGGCGACGCACAGTCTGGTCCTGATGAGGATGAGGATGATGAAGATGAAGATGATGTTGGCTTCGTCGCCGTCTGGCAGTGACATCGCCGTCACGCCAAAGGAAAAACCCGACCTTATGCATCATCATCATCAGAGTCTGAGATGCTCTGTGATAATAAACTGCTACGTTTCCCAGAATCCTCGGGCCAAGACACAATATCTGTTGTTGCTGCAGCTGCTCCGAGACGCCGTCGTGTTTCGGTTTTTGGCTCCGTCGTCGTGGCGATAGTAGAAGTGAGAGGCAGAAGTGAGGTTTTTTTTTGTGTTTTTGGTGTGTGTATCTGATCTGGGCTGACAGGAGCAGCAGAGATACTCGCCGTTTAGTGTGAGGCGCTGGGGAAGAAGAAGAAGAGGAGGTAGATGATGATGAAGAAGTTGTAGTTGTGGAAAAGGAAGAAGAAAGGGTAGAAACGGAAGACGAGGAGGAAGAAGGGGTAGAGGTAGAAGAAGAAGCAGTGTAAGTGGAAGAAGAGATAGAACAAGTTAGAACATGTAAAAGAGGAAGAAAATAGATGAAGAAGAGGTGGAAGTTGTAGAAGAAGGAGAAAAGGGGGAGGTAGATGATGATGATGAAGAGGAAGAGTTAGAGGTAAAAGAAAACGTAGTGGTGGAAGAAGAAGAAAGGGTAGAAATGTAAGAATAAGTAGTAGAGGAGGAGGAAGGAGAGTGGAAGAAGAGATAGAACAAGAGGTAGAACAAGAAGAGTGGGAGGTAGATGTAGAAGAAGGGGTAGAGATAAAAAAATAAAAAGTAGCGGTGGAAGGAGAGATGGAATAAGAGGGAGAGGTAGAAGAGGAAGTGGATAGAAGAAGTAAAAAGAAGAGGTAGAAAAGGGAGAAGAAAGGGTGGAGGTGGAAGAAGAAGGACAGGAGAAGGAAGGAGGAGGATAAAAGGTAGAGGAATGTGAAAAGGGAAAGGTAGATGAGGAGAAGATTTAGAAGGAAAATAAGAAGAGGTTGAGGAAGAAGAGGAAGAGGAGGAGGAAGAGTATAGTCCTCTCTGCATCATCAATAAAAGATGGAGGAAGAGACGGTGACAAAGAAAAAGATGAAACAGCTCATTTGTTCTCGTTGATCTATGAGTCCAGAGGGACGAGTGTGTGTGTGTGTGTGTGTCCATATACATTACACACACACACAGACACACACACACAGCTGGAACTTCATCCACAGGTGTGTGTTTGTGTGTGTGTGTTTTTTTTTATTAAAACACTAAAACCATGACTCAGTCTGTCGACAGAAACGATGACATCATCACCGAGCTGCTCCGTTGCTCCGGACGTCACAAACATCAGATCACAAACACATTTGTTTTTCTGACTCTTGTTTCTTTTCTTGGACTTTGCATCATGTCAGTGTGATGAATAAAAGTAATAGCCTATAGAAAATAAACATTATATTTTACATTCAAAACAACCACTGAAATATAAAACTACAAAACAATAATATAATTGTATAACAGATTATTACATTGGCAAAAATATATATATATTATGTCTTTTACATTTATATATATTCAAACGTGCTGTAAAAAGGATAAATATGTTTAGATATAAAATCAGATTAGCCTGTTCAGGTAATTAGAGAGACAGACAGACAGACAGACAGACAGACAGACAGACAGACACAGAGAAAATAATAAATAAAAGGTCCAAAAGAGAGTTCTGCTTGAAAATGTCTCCTTCACTTTAAACCTGTTTTCCTCAGAATTATCCTCCCAGAATGCTGAATTTGGAGAAAACAAGCTGTATTCAAATGAGGATAACTAAAAAGTGGAACATGCTACAAACTAACATTTTTTCCTGGTGAAAGTGGAGAGTCTCTCCTTTCATTTGAGATATTCTGTGTAATTTTAGTCACAGCGCAACATATTTTGTGGCTGTTTGAAAAGTAATATAAATTCTCAAAAGTGCTGGCACTGGCTGTACACTGAGGGAAAAAAAAGCTTTGGCAGTGAATGAGTTAAAGAAAACCAGACATGTACTCTTCCACAGCAGAAAATAGTTCCCTAGCGATTAGATAGAGATTAGATATAGATTTTTTTTTTGCCCTCCAGGTCACCGGCAAATCATGTGACTGAAAACTATGAATTGCGATTGCTAATTTAAAGGGATAGTTCAACATTTTGGCAAATTGTCCCATTGCCATAATCCCTAAGAATTTGTATAATTGTGATGTGTTTTTTCAGTTTAAACCAGTGAAACCAGATTTAAAACACTCTTGGTTTTAGTGTTTTAACAACAAAACGTAGAGCGACACCTGAGTTTGAGTAGAGTATAAAGTCATGAAGTTTACTGAGTGGAGTGTAGTAGTAGTGGAGTGTTATTGATTATAGTTTTTATTGATTATAGATTGAGTTTCTCATGTGTAACAGTGGCTTGTGTTGGTTTTCTTTGTCTCTATCTTCCTGGTTGAATCAGAGTTTTAATCTGAAGTGTTTGTCTCCTCCTTCCTCTTCCTCTTCCTCCTCTTCTTCCTCCGTCCTGCAGGCCAACCTCAACGACTCCCACAACCAGATGGTCGTCCACTGGGCCGGAGAGAAGAGCAACGTCATCGTAGCTTTGGCCCGGGACAGCGCCGGCGCCACGGGGCCTCGGACCAGCTCCGTGAGTTCACCTGAACACACCGTCCTGAATGCACCTGAACGCACCACCCCACAGTTTAAACAAGGCACTCGTGACACTAGTTTAACGTGTTCATCAGGTTTCCTGTGATTACGTAACGAGTCACAGTCACTGAACGCCGCCTTGTTTTCACGTTACTAATACTAATACTAATATTGATACCTTTGGATGGAAGCAGCCATTTTTAATAAAAATAAATAAATAAAATAAAATCCCCAAAAGCTCAATATTCATCTGGATCTGATCTCGTTTATTTTTTCTTTTACGACCTCTCAGAGTTCATGAAGACATAAAAGAAAAGTGACATTTATCACCGACACCTCGCTTTAGATCCATTTTTAAATGTCAGAGATAATTCAGCATCTTGAGTTCATTAAAGGTTAATGGAGGAGGCTTTTATTTTGGCGTAGAGCTGAAGCTTCCTGTCTCTCTCAGAGTGTCTTTACTTTTCCACTAGAAGCAACCGAGTCATTTCTATATCGGTTACTGTATTTTAGTTTTATATGATCAATATTTCAGATTATTGTGGTTTATTACACAGTTTATGATTGTACCAAATTTTGTTTAATGTCTGTATCGATACAAAACCACAGTTTATCTGATGTCTATCTTCACAAAGAGAAGATTTATTTTATTTTACTTTATTGTGCTGGCGTCAGAGGTTGTAAGTGTAGTATTTCCATAACACCTTGAGGGAACCTCTTCAGATTTGGCTCAAATATTCACTTGGACTCAAATATGAACTGAGTGGGCTTTCGTGGTCAAAGGTCAAAGGTCATGGTGATGGTGACCTTGCAGAAATGTGAGTTTTTTTTTACCTTGTAAATGCAAAAACTCCTCCATAACACCTGGAGGGAATCCCCGTCTGCAGGAACAGTCCATATGCCATATCTTATTCATTATATTATATTGTTTATTATTTATATAATACAATATATTAATTGTGAATGGATGAAAAGTTAACATTGTAACTTCTTCTAATGATCAACTTCTCAGTGTTACGTACTGTAAAGTCGTGTGAATGATTGTTGAAGTGTTTTAAATCTGGCCACTTCATGTGACATAAACACATAGGGAAGACAAACAATAAACTTCTTTTATACGTATTCAGTTTTAATCTTGGCTTCTACTTGGTTTAATATACAGTATATATACTTCTTAAATTCTTGTTTTATGGCGGATTGCAAACTTCAGGTAGATCAGATCTGGTATGGAGCGAATCATATAGACGAAGAAGACCAACTTCTGGTGTGGAGTGGACTTATGGCGGCGTCCTTGTCCCTGCAGACGGGTATTCTTGCATATTTGGTCAAAGGTCAAAGGACACAGGAATCAACATAAACATGTCTTAGTCCGTGTGAACTCAACATCTGGAGAACTTCCTGTGGGGAGTTTCTTCAGATTTGACTGGAGGATGAACTGATTTGGAGTTTGTCAGTCAAAAGGTCAAAGGTCACGACGATGTGATGTGTGCAGCTGATCAATACGCTCCGTCTCCAGGTCTACGTCTCCTACGACTACGGCACCACGTTCATGCTGGTCTCGGAGCGCTTCCAGCTCCTCGGGCCCAAGTTCAAGGACGGCAGCAAACAGATCATCTCCCAGTTCTACCACAGCCCCGCAGACAACCGGAGGGTGAGTTACCACGACGACACAACATCATCCTGGATCCTTTTAGATTCAGATTTTATTTTATTTTGCACAGTTAAAAATAAACAAGTAAAAAGAACAATTAGATCATTTACTGAGCTGGAAGGGGAGAAAACTCAAAGAGCTTATTTAGTTAACAATGAGATACTGTATAATGTCATACAAAAAGATAAAAGAACACACAAATGAACAAAAGAAGTATGCAAAGTATAATAATAAAAAAAATATCAGAAGTTTATTTACTTGAAGCAAATCAAGAGTTGATATTCCTGTGTTTATGACACAAACGGGAGCTTCCGACTGCACGTAAACACACCGAGCGTCAACTTGGGTCTCACGTGAGACTTTGAATTAGATCAAGTTTTACAAACATGTCGGCTTGCTTGAAGTAAACAAACTTCTCGGTGCATGTTTGAGTCGCCATCTGAAGCTGTCTGTGGCTTTGAGGGATGTAAACAGCCTAAGCAGCGGAACTTCCATCCGCTCCCATTCATCGCTGCCGTGGCGATGCGGGGACAGACACAACCACCGCAAAACAGGAGCAATTAAACTGAAAATCTTCAGATTCCTTCTTTTAGACCTAAAATGTTGGGAAAATACATCCCCGAGTTGAATTTGCCCGGAATTGTCCTTTAAATTCCTGTAGCAGGTATTTAATTGTAATTTTGTAATTTAGTAATTTATTTGTCCCCGTAGGGAAATTGAGTTGCAGCAGATCACTTGACATTTCATCTAAAAAACAACAACAACACAGATAAAAACAGCACAGTACAACTTTCACACAGATTAACACTCATCATTAACACTCATCATCAGTGAGTCAGCTTTATGTTTATCGCAGCCTTAACCTGGTCAGACCAGCTGAGCAGGCTATAGGCTGACCAACACTAACAGTGACTATCGATTATTATTAAGGGATTTAATGGCCTGGGGCACAAAAGAAAATTTAGCTCTGTTTTTAATAAACGGAGGGGGGCGATATCGTCGCCCGGATGGAAGAGGGTTAAATGAGTGGGCAAGGGGGTGCCTTTGGTCACCTATAATATTCCTTGCCTTTTTCTCTATCCTATCTCTGTAGATGCCTTCCATACATGGCAGAGTGATGCGCAGCAATTTACTAGATATGGTTATAATTTCTCTAACCCTCTTTTTCTGTGCCTCTGTGGCATTGCCAAACCAGCAGGTAATACAAAAAGAAAGAATGCTTTCAATGAAGGAGCAATAGAACATTTGAAGCATTCTCCTTTCAACATTAATACGAAATGCCAACGTGAGACGCCGCAGGGCAGCCACAGAGCAGCGCCCCGGAAGCGGTAGAAGATGATCACATGCACAATTTAACTTGAACGTTAAGAGATGGTTCCTGGAAAACGGAGCACAGACTCGTTAGATATTTTATCTTTAATTATCTCTGTCGTCGTCGGTCGATGGCGATCCTGAACACCATCGTTTCTTCCTCCTCCTCAGTATCTCTTCGTGGACTCCACCAACAACTACCTGTGGAACACCTTTGACTTCTGTAAGAGCGTGCAGGGCTTCTCGCTGCCCTTCAAACCCACGGACCTGCTGCTGCACAGCCGGAGATCGAACCTGGTGCTCGGCTACGACAGCTCCCACCCAAACAAGCAGGTAAAACACCGCCGCTTCCTCCTCCTTTTTCCTTTTCCTCTTCCTCCTTTTCCCTTTTTCCTTCTTCTTCACTGTGATGAGTCAGAGCTGCAGCGCTGAGCCGTCAGATACGTCGACCGGTGTGTTTTTTATTTCCTCGTTTGCATCGAGTACACACTCGCATCGTGTGTTGTTATGGAAACGAAGAGGAGAGACCGTCTTGATTTTTGTTTTTTATTTACTTCCATTGTCTCCAGTTCAGAGCTACAAATGGCTTCTCACTGTTTCTCGTCACATGTGTAAAAGCCGAAGCGAAGGAATGAGCTTGACCTACATTTTTACATTGCACCCCCTCCTCTTCTCCCTCCTCCTCCTCCTCCTCCTCCTCCTCCTCCTCCTCCTCCTCCTCCTCCTCCCTCTCTCCTTCCTCTGTAGCTGTGGAAATCGGACGACTTTGGGGAGACATGGGTGCTGATCCAGGAGCATGTGAAGACCTACTTCTGGTAAGAAAAACCCACTGAACACATGAGACACTGTCAGACGTTGTTGTTGGAGGAGCGTGAGTTTAACAACAATAACAAAATCTGACACTTTTATACAAAAAAAGGAAATAAACGGAAAATTACTCAAATCAACCAGTTCTAAAATGTTAAAGTGTAATCTTTTTTAAGTGTCTTTATAAAGAAATAACCTATATTAATAATAATAATACATTTTATTTGTAAGCGCTTTTACAATTGCTCAAAGACACTTTACACTTTGAAAATCATGAAATAGGGCAAGACAGAGTGGGATTCCATTAAAACTGTATAAAACACAAAAAACAGTATAAAACACACACAAATTATATATTTAAATGCGATTTAAGAAAAGAAAAGAACTATATTGACAATGCATATTATATGATAATGGCATAATGGCAGATCTTTCACTAATAATAACAATTGTGGCAAAAAAAACTTGAGAAATGCAGCAGAACGTGAACATTAGAAAACATATGAACATGAAATCATGTTAAAAAAAACATTAAAGACGGATTATTGGTAAAATAATAATAATTTGAGCTGCATGATGTGCAGGAAACGTCATATTATTTTATAATAAGGACAGATGTTGTGATTGTGATTTCAAAATGGACATGGTTTGCTGTCCAGGGGCGTCTCTATGGCAACATAACACTTATGGTGCTGACGATGCACAACGATGTTTTGACATATTTACCTTTTATCAAAACAAAATTGCAGCTCCACCAATGTGATTTTATTTTTTGTGCAGTCGTGGTCACAGACTTGAATCAAGTTAGAGGTTTTATTGTGATGGATAGACATTGTGTTAAAGTTGTGTTAGCTTCTTGGGTGTATGATCTATATCTCAGAGGAATTGTACAGATCGTTTTTTTAGGTATTTTATTTTGAAAGTTCAGTCTCTTTCCTCTAGGATGGAGGGCTTGTAGTTGGTTTGTCACAGTGAACATTTAAACCGACACTGGATCATTTAAATCTCATTTTTTCTTGTGGTGGTCAGACGCCTCTGGTGCGTGTTCTACTAAAATAACCAGAACTCGCTCAGTTTTTGACCGATTTTCAAACGGTTTGGTTTGTTATGAACATCAGAAATACAGTTATGATACTGCATACTTAAAATCACAAATAATTTAAATCATGTACTTTTCTATGAAAGTAACATTATAGTCCTTAAAGGGATAGTTCAACATTTTGGCAAATTGGCCCATTGCCATAATCCCTATAGTCATAGCAGTAGGTTCGTTACCTTTAATTGTCGGTGCAAGCTATTTTTAGAACGGCGGAGCAGAGCCGCGAGCTGCTCAGAGCTACGCTACGGAGGCTAATGGGATTTCTTGGTTTCCTTCATCAAACTCATCAAATACACAATCCAACAACTCCACAACGCTCTGGTGGACAAGCTGTGACCTGCACATTCACCACGCTATGAGATAATAACACAACGTTACCAGACAGAGTTGTTTTAGAGGGAAATTCATGCAAAACTGCTGATGCGCGTTGCCTTCAGGGACAGTTTTTCATCAAGCAGTCTCTGTATTTCCCTCTAAAACAACTCTGTGTGGTAACGTTCTGTTATTATCTCATAGTGTGGTGAATGTGCAGGTCACAACTTGTCCACCAGAGCGTTTTGGAGTTGTTGGATTGTGTATTTGATGAGTTTATGTTGAACTATCCCTTTTATATAGCCAGACTCAGAGCGAGTGGACCAACACAAGACGGCTGCCTGTGAGTTACGTCTGTGCGTAGTCGGATCCACCCCCCCTTGGTACAGACTCGCCATGACGACCTGACACACCCCACATCCAAAAACCAGAACTGTCCCTTTAAAATCTTAATCTTATAATCTTGACAGATGAACCTGTGAACTGCAGCTTGGCCAGTTGGTTGGCGGTTGTACTACAGGAGGAGGTTGTGTTGGTTTGTGTTGTGCGAACAACTTCATGGTTTGCTGCGAAGGGGAACTTGATGTATGCGGGTTTAATCGGGGATTAAACCCGCATACATCAAGATTACCGGTGAAAGTCACATTACATTAGATTCTTAACCTTTTTACGTAAACAACTTGCATAATGCTCCTCAGTGGTTATGTTATTCTCAGTCATATAACTTGCGTGGCCGGTTTATTTATACTGCGCCCCATTCAGTGGTTTGTAGAGGCTTGGAAATGCATTAAAGATAGAACATTAAGATGACATTACAATTGCATTCAAAAACAATAAAAACTAATTTGAATTAGTGAGAATATTTAAATAGTCATTAAGATTGCAAGGAAATGCAAACACAGCACAACATCCCAAACAGGGCTGCAGGATATGAAATAAAAACAGGTTGTATTGTGTTGCAGATATTTTGGCAGATGTTGTGATTCTAGTTGGAGTGACAGTTTTGAGCGATAATTTGATTTTAATTGGAAAAAATATTAAAGTGATGATGATGATGATGATGATGATGATGATGATGATGATGATGATGATGATGATGATGATGATGATGATTAGGAGGCCGGAGGATCTATGTAGACGCCAAAACACAGAGAGTTTACATGAAAACTAAATTCATGTTATTATTTCTTGTTGATTTTAAATTGCCCTTCGTAATGTTTTGATGTCTTTGAATGCAAAGTTTGTCCTGGTCCGCCATGTTTTTGGTTTTTCTGGCTTGGTGCGTCTTGAACATTTTGAAGTTGGAACTTGGAGTTTTCAACAGAACGTTACGAGACGGAGCTGTTTTCAAGGTAAATGCAGAGACTGCTTGATGAAAAACTGTCCCTGAAGGCAACATGCATCAGCGGTTTTGCATGAATTTCCCTCTAAAACAACTCTGTCTGGTAACGTTGTGTTATTATCTCATAGCGTGGTGAATGTGCAGGTCACAACTTGTCCACCAGAGCGTTGTGGAGTTGTTGGATTGTGTATTTGATGAGTTTGATGAGGGAAACCAAGAAATCCCATGAGTCTCCGTAGTGTAGCTCTGAGCAGCTCACGACTCTGCTCCACCGATCTAAAAATAGCTTGCACCAACAATTAAAGGTAACGAACCTACTGCTATGACTATAGGGATTATGGCAATGGGCCAATTTGGGCCCTTTAACTTATTACTTTAGCTTGTTATAATATCGTGTTACAGTAGCATCATCTTATTTGTTTGATTTGATTTGATTTCACATGACAACAGTCCTCATTTCTCTGTGAAACTCTGACCTGTTGTGAACAAAACAGTCGACTTGACGGAGATTTACAGTCGTTTGCTGTGGCCTGGTTTGATCAGTGAGAAACTGGCTGTGGAGGTAGAAGCAGCCATTTGAGCCGCACAACTGCAAACAGTCAGACAATGAAATCACTGATTGCTCACCCCCCACCCCAACCCCACCTCACCCCCTCCCCCACCCTCACCCTGCCAAAAGCCTCAGCAATTTGAGTGTGTTACTTTAAATTTAAATGAAAGCAGTCGCGCAAAGGCACAAGGCAGCGATTCAGACTGAGGGAAAACAAGGGGGATGAGGGGGAAACGAGGACGAAGCAGCATCATCACAGGGCTCTGACGGCCGCCTGTTGATAAATGAGTGTTCACATGAATAAACGACAACGTCTCCTCCTCCTCCTCTTCCTCCTCCTCTTTCTCTGCCGCCACCAATCGATGGGGCAACTGGACGCACCTGAACGCACCTCACCTGGATCGTCGTCGTTTTGAACTGCACGACACCCGATGAGGAATCAGATAGTTCATTCATTCATTCATTTCATTTTTCATTTCATTTTTGGTTTATTCCATTCATGGTATAGCTACATTCTTCACAAGGTTGCACAAAATTACATAATGTACACATTGTCACCATGAATGAAAAGGAGCAGAATGAAGAAAATGTATAATACCTGCCCCTCTCTGTTGTTATAATTACATTGGCTTACTTCAACACCAATATTATACCCTATTTCAAAATATTAAAGATGATGAAACATACAGTAGTTGTGACAAGAAAACAAACAAAACACCACTCGTCCATCTATCTTTTTCTCTTTCTCCTTCTTCTTTTTTGTAGATGCTTATCTTTTCTTTTTTAAACATTTTCTTAAACTGAGACATACTTTACATACTTTTGTAAATGTTCTGGTAATGATCTTTGTTCTTTGCTTTATGACCAACTAAACAAAACACAACTCCACCCACACCAGTACGTAGCCTAGTCATAGTTGTGTTGATGTGACATGTGATAGTCTGAACCTCGATGCTCAGAACAAAGTGTTCGACTGAAACGCAGATTCAGATATCGCCTGTGTGTGTTTGTGTGTATGTGTGTGTGTGTGTTTTTGTGGTGGCTATAAAAAAAGAAATAGAACAAATTAGAATATGTTTAATATTCACAAGAACATTTAAATGGTTGTGTTTGCAGAAAGGAAAAGAGAAGCAGCTGCAGCGGTGGTTGATATCTGAGCCGGTGTGGGGTTTCACAGACCCCCAGGAGTCCCTGAGGTTGGCTCCTGAACAGGGGGAATGATTTATTTTAGCTTCATCCATAAGTATCACAATGACAGAATAAATAAAAGGCTTTGTGAATGTAAGAATGTAAAGATACAGCCTGTCTGGAATATAAACTCAGCCCTCGTCTGTTCTCACTGCTGAGATTTGTTTTGTAAAAGACCAATTGACATCTTGATGATGAGGGAATTCACTTTTTATTCAGAATTCAAAATAACATGGGGAGAAACACAACTGGTAGCAGCGATGTGTTTAAATTCACTATTTTACAACAGTATGAGCCTGGTTACTCTGATGTGTTGTGTGCACTGTTGTCTTGGAAACTATACAACCATTGTTGTTTTATTTGTTAACACAAAAGGGAGAAAATAATCACACCCTGTTGGAACAGATAGTTAAAGAGTAACAATAAACTCTATTTATAACTACAGCACTTTACCCGACAAAGTTACAATGACATAACAGGAGAGGAAACAATAATTTACTTTTATTAAACAAATTGAAATAATCAGTATAAAGAAGAATCACATTTAATCTCCTAAAATATTGATCTTGATACTGAAAAATGAAGCCAGCTTTAAAAAATAATGACTGGAGGAAGATTTGGATCCTACACAAGCCCTCAACTTATTCTATGTCAAACATTTCTGAATGTTTTTATAAAAAGAAAAGTCATGGGATGTGATTTAAAGACTAATATGGTGTCAAACCATCAAATGAGTGAGCATTTTAACAGTGATGCTGTTTGACGACTTAATAAAATAGGCTACAGCTGTCATATTAGCTTGTTACATTAGCTTCTTATTAGCTTGCTAGAAGATTAGCTTGTATTATTTTGTCAGATGATCTAGTTACATTAGTTTATTAACTTTTCACATTATCATGTCAGATTAGCTTCTCAAGTTAGTTTTTTACATTACCTGACAAAATATTGCACAAGCTAATCTGACAAGTCAAAATTTGACAAATTATTTTATGGTTAGCTTGTTAGCTTGTCAGATTATCGTTTTATATTAGGTTGCCATATTAAAATGTTTTTGGCAGTTTAGTTGTGTAACATTTTGTCAGGTTAGCTTATTTCTTTCTCACATCAGCCTTATCGTTGCTTACTGATTTAGGCGTAGAGAGAGTAGTTTCTTAGACCTTTTTTATGTTATTTTACCATATGAACATGTTTTGTCAGATTATGTTGTTAAATTAGCTTGTCATGTTAGTTAGAGATTTCACATTATCTTGTGTTATTGGCTTTTGTGTCTAGTAGGCAGCAGAGATATTTAAACTTTGTTTAGACAGCTTGCTTTCTTGTCATTATAATCTCCACAATAAATTAATTTAGCTGGATTTATTCTAATACATTATCAATAATCTTTATCTCACGTATACCCATATAGCACATAAATATAAGGTTACACCAACAGAGCAACAAATAATAAGTAAATAAAGACCCAAATAATTAAATAATTAATCTAAATCAAGGTTTTTTTCAAGGACAGACATGCTATTGTTCTCTTTGGGCTTTATTGGTCATTAAATAGTCGTCCACCTCAGATTTGTTGACATATTCCAGTAGATATCCTGGGTCATAGTATGAGACGTTACAACTGTTTTGGCCTGTAAATGACCAGATTGATTAAAGCTTGGCTGCTGGCAGCTCAGTGTGTAAAAAAAAAAAAAAAAATAGTGGTATTTTTCCTTCAGCGCGGCTTTCGGGAAAAGCCCTAATTGAATGACAAACAGGACTGGCAGAAAAAAACGAGAAAGTGCCAAAACAGTGGAGGGAGGGGTGTTTGGGCAGAGATTAATTCAAAGGAAGAGACAGAGACGGAGACGGGACTGCGAACGGCCCCTCCGTGCTCTCTGGGCCCAGACAGCGTCCATCAGCTGAACAGGGGCCTTTGACAGAAAGCCACTGAGGCCGAGCCGAGCCGAGACACTGCTCCCTCTGTTCGGCTCTCGAGACTCCAGAGGAAAACACTCTGAGTCGGACGACAGACGATAAGAGGCAGAGAACCTCCTTCATTCATTCATTCAGTCGTTCAGCGCTTCCACAGCTTCTGAACAACCACCTCGTCCATAAATAGTTTGACCGTGCTGTTGTGTCAGGGGGATATTTTTGGTTTGATCATGTTGATAGTCTGTATTTATTTTCTGCTGACATTTATTAATTAGAAAAAAATGCAGTTTTCTACAGCAAAGGATTCTTTGTTGAGTGAGTGTGAAAAGCTTCTGAAGCACAGATATTCAGTGATTTTTTTTTCTCCCGAGGCTGAATTCAGTAGCTGCATGTTTTTCAGGCTGACACCTCTGAGGATGTTCTCCAACGCGTCCATGAATGAGACATCTAAAGGCAAAACACGCCGGATAGGATGGCACCACAAGATGGAGAACATTTCTAAAGAGATTTCCATCTTGCATGCCGCAGTCTCAAGTTCACCTAATATTAATGTCTGCACAGCGGCCCGGAGGAAGATTACAAGGCTGCTCAGTGCGAGAGTGTCAGTCAGTTTGTCGCTCCATCAGGAGGAGGCGGCATTAAAGATGCACATGTGTCGGTAGGAGCAGAGTCTCCTGAGGAGCAGTAGCCGTTGATCAGTGGATTTATATGTGAACTTAAAGGGATACGCCAACATTTTTTTTTGGTGTGTTGCCTCACTCCCGAGTCCATGACCAGCAGATAGACACCATCCTTTCGACTGTGTGTGCAGTAACAAGGGAGATTTTTACGTATCGCCCGTAATTAGCTTAGCTCAAACACTGGAAGTGTATAGGTAGTGTTAGCCTGCCTCCTACCCAAGCCGAAAGTCAGAAGCTGATTTCATTTTAGCTCTAAACTCTGTAAATATATCACTTTATCGACATTTCAAACATTTTTAGGTGAGAAAGTAGCCGTTTAGAACAGCAGTGTGTCGTTAATTTATCTAAATACCAGCTGTTTACAATTTTGTTCGGACGAATTCGGCGCTACTCAAGCTAGCCGTTGTGACCAACGCACTTCCAGTTACTTTCACAAAATAAAACACCCGTTTCCCTTTACATACAGAAAACCATGACGATAGAATTTGTGCTTTTACTTTGAAATAGGAAGCTAACCTACCCTCGATGTAGCTAGCTTGAACCGAAATAAACCGTCTTTGCTTGAACCCTCCGTTTTGACCGATCTCGTCCCGTTACCGGCATTTGACCGCTCAAGATGCCTTACCGGAGAGTTTTGTCAGCTCTGAGACGAAGATCGGTCCGTTTAGAGTTGCTGAAGAGTTTCTCTGATGACTTTAGGTGGAGGCAGGCTAACACTACCCATACACTTCCAGCGTTTGAGCTAAGCTAATTACGGGCGATACGGCTCTATCTCCCTTGTTACTGCACACACAGTCTAAAGGATGGTGTCTATCTGCTGGTCATGGACTCGGGAGTGAGGCAAGACACGAAAAAAAGAAATGTTGGTGTATCCCTTTAAACACCTTATAATGAATAGTAAATGGAGCATTCGCAGATTTTTTTGCTGTGTCACCAAGACTGCTCCATTTAAATAATGCAGCTCTGCAGTGGAAATGTCCTGTTGCAGTTAATAGCTCTGTTATCTGCTAAAAAAAAAAAAAAAAAATCTAAAAAATCACAACAACCTGAATCTTCCCTGTCAGTCCTCTGTGTGTTAAATCTGCTGAGTGTTGCAGTATCGCTGCTCTCCTTAATGACAGACAGACGACAGCGGTTGCGAGCGCTCTGCTGCGTATGTGAGAGTGAAAATTGGAGCATGTGAATGTGGATGTGGATGTGGATGGAAAAATACACCAGAGACCGACACCCCGGGTTTGGTTAAATCCTTTTAAAGCTGCAGCAGGAACAAATCTGCTATCTCTCTCCTTTGTCATTAATAAAGGACAGACAGCAAAACATCAAACTAAAAGCTTCTCAGTTTTGACCCTTTGGAGGACGGAGACTCGTGTCTCCAGAGGCCGGCAGCGTTAGCTCATGTTAATAAGATATTTTATTTCAGTGTATTAGAGTAAATTGGTGTTAAAAATCTTCTGCTTTGGTTTAATATTTAGTTTACAACATAAAAACAAATGTCTGAAGGTTATTAAGGACTTGAGTACCCGGATATGATCGGATTTTTGAGTATCCTGTCTTTGTGTTTGTGCATTTATGTAAACATCATATCCTGATTTCGTCCTCGGTTTTGCTACCTGGAAAACTTGGAAAGAAAATGGGATACTGTGGCTTCTGATAGCTGCAACTATCTGCTCAGGCAAACAAATATAGCGGTGTCGGCAAACCGTTCATACTTTTGGAGTGACAAGGAAACAGAGTTTTGTCTTATAAATGGAAAAAAAAAAAGCATGGAGACACTGAGCTGTTTAAATCACTGGCGAATCAGCTGCACGACGCTGGTTTTCCAGCACGTACGATGGAGCAAGTCCGGTCCCGACTCATTTTGACAGATTTCAAATTTGCCGCAGTTTGTGTTGTAAAATGTAAACACCACAATCGTCTGCGTAAAAAAGATGCAATTGTCAGAAACCAGGATATAACTGGTGTTTATCAACCAGGTTTCTCTATGTTCATGTAGATGCAGTATCCTAGATAAATAAATTAAGTAAAAATGACACAGAGTTATAAAATTAAGATTAATTGCAATGAACCCTGTCAGTCAAAACAGAACCTTTAGTTTTTAATCAGTTTGATTATTTCACAGCAGCTTGTTGGTGATGAACCAGACGTTCAGACCCACGGAGTCTGTGGATTTAAGACAGGATGAAGTAGAGGGGGAGGTTTTAGTGCGTCGCGCCGGTGGAGGAGGGGGTGTTGAAACTTTAATGTGGGTCGACTGGCACTCCATTAAGAAACCACTAAAAAACACACACTGTGTTTAGGAGGAAGTAAATGGATGTCAGTGTAAATATACTGGAAAACAAAGACGGTTGTTTTAGCTTCCATGAAAAACCAACACTGACCTGTTGTTGTCCTCCTGCTCAAGGTTATTAGAGTTTTAACACTTTCAGTAGCTTTTTTTTTTTATTTTTATTTAGTTTTCAGTTTGCTTTTTTATTTTAATTTGGTTTCAGTGAGTTCAACGAGTGATGAAGCAGTTTTAGTTCAGTTTTTATTTCAGAGGAATTGACTAGTTTTTATTTAGTTTTAGTCTTAGTTGTAGTTTTTATCTAGTTTTTATTTAGTCTTAGTCTTAGTTTTTCAGGTTTTAGGAGAAAGCCTCTGTCAGGCCTCTGAAGATGAACTTTGTGGGATTTTTCTGTTTTAGTTGCATCCCATAATGTTCCCATCAGTCCTCATCAGGTTCCATCCACTCTTATCTACCTGTGGGTCATCCCATATTGAGCTTTAGACATCTCTAAGAAAACTAAAACTAAACTGATGTTATGTGACTGAACTTTAGCTTTAGTTAGTTTTGTTCATTGTAGTTTTTATTTATTTCTAATTTTTGGAGAGAAAATATATATAGTTTTTAATTTCAGTTTGCTAAAATATTTATTCCACTGCTAGTTTTAGTTTTAGTCTTAGTTTTGATGAACTGTAATAACCCTGCTCCTGCTCTCTCCTCCTCTTCCCCCCTCCCCTCCTCCCTCCTCAGGGGTGTGGAGCCCTACGACCCCCCCACCACGGTGCTGGTCCAGAGACACGAGCCTCAGGGCGTCTCCACCGTCCTCAGCAGCACCGACTTCTTCCAGAGCGAACAGAACCGCAGAGTGATCCTGGCGCAGGTGGACAGCTTCCAGCTGCGGGACAAGTACATGTTCGCCACCACCACACGGGTAGGAACCACTCAGCTGCTTCAATACCTCTGTTTATATAGTATTATATATAAATATATATTTATGACATCACGTCTTCTTTTAATCAGAGTAGTGGGAGTAGGCAGCGAGCCAAAGAGAATATTCTGCCCTCAAACATTTCTGGCAGCGTTTTCTGGCGATAAAAATATTTGACCTGATCATGATGATGATGATTTATTTCAGGTCAGAACGAGGCTGAGGTGGTTTATTCCTCACCGAGTCCATCTACAAATAAAAAAAACTGGTGACAGATTTGATAACGAATAAATCTGGTCATTCATCACTTCAGAAGTTTAACATTTACTCAGTTTTCTTTAACTGTCAAAAGATCGCATCATTTGGGTATTTGCTTAAAAGAAGAAGCATTGGACACTTGAAATTGTGTTATTTTAACTCATTTTCTACGTTATGATAAAGCAAATAATGAAAAATAAGACGTCAGAGCTGCAGGGACAAATGTTTTTGCTGTTTTTGTAACGTCTTTGTGAGAAATGACGACCAGCAGATTATAGATCTAGAGTCTGGATGATGTTATAATATATTATCTTAGTATAAAGAGTGAATCAGTGGGACATAGGCTAATCTGGGCCTCATTAAAGAGATATTGTTATAATCACATTCAAAGCAGAGACAAGTGATAATCTCAAATATCACAATATTTCCTGGTCTTTTGTTTCACTGCTTTGTTTCTGTACATGCAAGTATTATAATATTTGCACTGTAAGACAGATGACACCCAGTGTGTTAACATGCAGAGCTAAGTCTTCGGTCCTTGTCCCAGTTTACATGCAACAGGGAAAATCAAATAGTTGACTTATTCTTCTATAAAACACATCTTCTCATTGGTTGCACTGTGTATAATGTACTGAATCGTTGTTTTAGAGGCAAATGCAGAGACAAACTGAAAAACTGTCCCTGAAGGCAACACACATCAGCGGTTTACATGAATTTCCCTCTAAAACAACTCTGTCTGGTAACGTTGTGTTATTATCTCATAGCGTGGTGAATGTGCAGGTCACAACTTGTCCACCAGAGCGTTGTGGAGTTGTTGGATTGTGTATTTGATGAGTTTGATGAGGGAAACCAAGAAATCCCATTAGCCTCCGTAGCGTAGCTCTGAGCAGCTCACGGCTCTGCTCCGCCGTTTTAAAAATAGCTTGTACCGACAATTAAAGGAAACGAACTTACTGCTATGACTATAGGGATTATGGCAATGGGCCAATTTGCCAAAATGTTGAACTATCCCTTTAAATCAATGACTTGTAACTAGTTCCAGGGAGAGTGGAGGCTCTCTGCCTTCCACCTAGCGTCTCTTGGCTGAAAACCAACCTTGTAAGATCAGAGCCTCCGACCCGGTGTCCCAGCTCTCGTCTCCATGGCGACACCGCCACACAAACGTAACGCGCCCCGTAACCCGTAATCTCTTGTTGATGACAGATAAGACTACACAAATATACACGTGGTAACATGGTAGATGATAAATAACGTTATCCACCGCTCCATGGATTGATTTCTCACCGGCTTCGTTGTTGGAAACAAATGCACATGGAGGAGAGGAGGGTTAGAGACACAGAGGAGGAGAGACCAGACCTGGAGAGTTCAAGATAAAATAAAACAGATTTAACAAATTACATCCTCAGGTCTTCTTAAAGTGTTTTTTATTCCATAAACTATAAAGTTAAAACCCCACACACCGCTCAGGAACCTTAAATTGAAGTGATTCTTTAATTAGCATCATGATTAATACTCCAGCTGAAAGAGCTTTGTCCAAAAATGATGATTTAATCCGCTCGTTATTAATGAAATGCATAAAAAACTAAAAGGTTTCACTCCTTTCTTGGAGCTGGACCCGCTCAGACAAACTGTGTTTAGATGTGAGTGGAGGACGTTGCTGTTTGCCTTGAGAGCAGCTGCACGCCTGAATAACATTCACTGTTATTGTTGGAAACGACTTGTTCAAGTGGAGCCTCGAGTCCTCGTCAGAGCTTCTGAGGAAAAAAAACTGGACTGTTCAATAAAAAAAAAGAGAAAAAAACAGAGTGGGAGTAAATTAAAAAGACAAAGCATGTGTGGTTTTTCTGTTTTGTTGTTTATTCTCGCTGTGGATTCCCCCTGGTTGAGTCTCTGCAGCTTCACATTGATTCACTTCCACAGTCGACAGCTAGACGTAATTAACATTTCAAAACAAGAGACTTCCTGCTGTTTTTATTTCTGTGCATCTGCAAATTCCTTTAAATCCTCTGTTGTATCACAGTGAAGTGAAGCGACGTCGCCTTTTTCTTTTCTCTTCTCTCCCTCCACTTGGACATTATAATCTGCTGAGTCGAAGAGACGCTGGATCAATATTTGGCCGGCCGTAACGTGTGTGTGTGTGTCATTGTTAGTGTTCGTGGCCAATGTTTTGTGTCGCAGCAGCAAACACACACACAGACCGAAGCAGCAGATGGAGGAGATGATTTGGATCTCACCTCCTCTCTTGTCTCACACTCGATTCTCTTCCCGGCGCTCGCTCATCGTTGCCGACGGCGACGGCGGCGTCAGTCGGTCGGTCGTTTATCTCAGACACAGAAACAGCTGATTGCAAAGCGAGGTTCAGCTGTGAGGGATTTGTCTGATCTCATAATTAGCATCAGATGGTTGGAGATGTTGTGTTAAAGCTTCACCAGCTGCAGAAAGAAACAAGTATGGAGGCCCAGAGGTGACACACAAACTTTGCAATCAAAATGCTTCACTTAAAGGGATAGTTCAACATTTTGACAAATTGGCCCATTACCATAATCCTATAGTCATAGCAGTAGGTTCTTTACCTTTAATTGTCGGTGCAAGCTATTTTTAGAACGGCGGAGCAGAGCAGCGAGCTGCTCAGAGCTACGCTACGGAGGCTCATGGGATTTCTTGGTTTCCCTCATCAAACTCATCAAATACACAATCCAACAACTCCAAAACGCTCTGGTGGACAAGTTGTGACCTGTACATTCACCACGCTATGAGATAATAACAGAACGTTACCAGACAGAGTTGTTTTAGAGGGAAATTCATGCAAAACCACTGATGTGTGTTGCCTTCAGCGACAGTTTTTCAGCAAGCAGTCTCTGTATTTACCTCTAAAACAGCTCCCACAAGAAATCCCATGAGCCTCCGTAGTGTAGCTCTGAGCAGCTCGTGGCTCTGTGCCGCCGTTCTAAAAATAGCTTGCACCGACAATTAAAGGTAACGAACCTACTGCTATGACTATAGGGATTATGGCAATGGGCCTGTTTGCCAAAATGTTAACTATCCCTTTAAAGCATTAAAACATTACAAAGGTCAGAAAAACTATTTTAAAAAAGGACATTTAATACATTTTGGCATTTAAATGCATTTTAATTGATGTTTTTTCTTTGTGCTTCTGCACGGGTGAAGATTGTTGTGTGACGTCAGACAACTGATTCCCTGCGAATTCGGCGTAGATTTTTTTTTCACCGACCGACTTGAGGTGGCATTCGAATACACTTTTTCAAGTCGGAAGCCGGAAAGATCCGATTTCCGACTCGTCTCGAACGCAGCATTACACCTGGCTGTCACTCATTGGGACTCGTCAAGAAATAACTGTAGACACAGATCAGTTTGGGAATTGATTAATGCCTTCTTTTGTTAATTAAATTTACCATATTGCTCGTATTTATTTCCCTTGTCACTTGTGGGCCTCCGTAGTTCTGCATTAGATGTTTATTAAACTGCAGCTGAAACAGGCAGCAGTATCCAGCTGTTTTAGGGGAAACTATTGTCATTAATTACATCTTCGTCTCCGGGAATGAAGGTGGTTTTTGGCTCAGTGGTCACAGCGCTCGCTGCTGTGATTAAACGACTATTTGCATTTCTCACATGCTTTAAGTCACAGATTTTTATATCCTACTCAACTATACTTGAGCTGAAGATTGATTTCTCCACATTAAAAGTCCCGGCGGAGCTCTGAATAAACCCACTGTGGCTGTTGTTGCCGTCTGCGAAGGAGACATTGATTGAGAAAGGAAATTGATCCATGATCTTTATGTAAATGTTTATGCTACAGATGCGTACGATGCAGTTTTTTTTTTTTTACAGTTGTGCAGGACAAGCAGGCGGCGTCAGGAGGAGGAGGAGGAGGAGCCGTAGATCTTCTCCGTACAGAGCAGTTTTAATAATTCCCAGTGGCGGCAGCGGTCCGACCTAATGAGAGCGGCTCGGTCCCAGGCATCGAGGCTGTGTAATGAGGTTAACCTCACACGGCCTCTGATGTGGCTTTGTTTACTGCTCAGTATGTGAAGCAAGACGTTGGGAGAGCCGCACAATGATCCCACTAAAACAACAACACAACCCACCGTTAACCACCGTTAACCACCGTTCTCCTCCGCCCGCTCGCTCACTCTGGGTGGAATCAAACCTTCAAAATATACTTTTCTACCATTGTTTTAACTACGACTTGTATCTTAGAGCTGCAGAGCGAGTGTGTGTGTGTGTGTGTGGGTTAATTAACGATCTACAGTCGGTTTCTGAGATGTGTTTGTGTGTTTTTTAGCTCGTTAACAGCCGAGTACTGAATGACTGACAGCCGGTGGTGGATACTGGACCTGTCAGAGTCTCAGTTACACTGTAAACACTTCACATCGTTGCTACAGGTTTTAAACACAACGCAGCTTTTAATTCTTGATGTCAGTGTTTTTTACCTTTTGGTTTCTACTTTTGGTTCGTTTTTGATTTTCCCTTGTCTGCCTCAGGGCTGCACAGCTGATCTAAACCACATTATGACTTAGTGTCAATATGCAAAGCATTTTTTTTAACTAAAACTGTGTTATGACATTGTTGTGCATCGTAAACAGTCACTACAGAGACGCTCCGGCCTTCAGATTATATAATTAAGATGGAAAGGAAACAAATTTGACATCATGGCCATTTTAAATGCAAAAATAATCACTGCAATATCCAAAATAAGAACAATATTTTGTTTTTATTTCATTTTTTTTTTGCACATGATGCAGCCCTAATCTGTTTTATTCATTTTATTTTCATAGAACGTGTTTTTTTTCCCCCTCCTGTTATACTTCCGTTGATAATTGCATTTCCATAATGCAATGCGATGCATTTCCTCTTGATAAATTCATGTTTATTCTTTGTGTGAATCAGGTCTCCCATTGAAGCTATCGAAAGCTTATTGAGGCACTCAGTAACTCTGATTAGAAACGTGCTACATGCACAGAGTTATTATCATTTGTATTATTATTTACAATATCTTAGTCACTTTGAGCCACTTGTCCCGTCAGAGTGAAACTGGAGAAACTAAAGCTGAGACTTGTTTTTACCGTCGGTCCGAGGCTTCATGACGGTCGCCACCACAGACTCAGGTTCACGTTATCAGATGCAGCAGCTTTGCAGTGGAAGGGAAGTGTCTTATCTCTTGTGGCTTCTTTTTTTCTTTTTTTATCTGACTCTTGTGCATCGTGTTTAGCAACAACAAACATTTCACAACAGAACATTGTTGCACACTCTCATGTTGTTGTTGTTGTGGTGGTGGTGGTGGCTGCTGCTCTCAACCGGTTCAGTTGTCACGATAAGGAAAAGAGAGAGAAAAAAAAACTGTCAAGTTCCTATAAAGTGTCAGCACTTTGAGAGTTTGACGCCCGACAGCGGTTCATGATGAAACAATGTGCAACGTCTTTGTGCTTGTCCTGTATGGAGGCTCAAGAGTCAATAAATAAAGTACAGACTCTCCAGACGACTCCATGGCCTTTGCTGCTGTGGTTTCAGTCACATTATGAACAATGCTAGTAGGATGTCTTGTGCTGCGTTCGAGACAAGTCGGAAACCGTATCGTTCCCAGTTGAAAACTATGCGGCAGATGCTTTACCTTTCGATGCAGCATTAGAAAGTGTTTTAAGTAGTTTATTTTGAAAACAGAGCAACGTTAAGTGTTTTTTTCCTCATCGGATTTCTGTCGCTCTACATACGTCATCGGGTATGATTGATAGGATTGGCTATAAGCTACGTCCAGATGCATTTGATAGACATTTGTAGCGCCCAATAAACAGCTCTGTGCTTTGGTAAACCACGCCTCAAATACGAAAAAATGAACGGGTGGTTCCCAGACTTTTCAAGTTGGAGGTCGGAAAGATCCGAATTCCAACTTGTCTCAAACGCAGCATTGGTCTGATGATGTCAGAATGATGTCAGCAGGATGAAGAGGACAGTTTCAATCCACAAGTTTCTGAACGTCATAAACGTAAGCCGGTTTTGCTCTTCCGGTTGGAATTGTATGTTTACGTTTCCATGGTTTCAGTAGTCGTGGTAAATGCATGCATCTTATTTTTTTTTTATTATCAATGAAAATCTGTAAAACGCATGGATCATCACGCCAGCTTTTAACAATGGATATCACACAAATGGACATCCATTGTTAAACCATGGAAACATAAAACATACTGGAAGAGCAAAACTGGCTTCCGTTTTTTGACGTTCGGAAAAAGGTGGATAAAACTGTCAATGAGCAGAACATTTAGTGGTCAATTCATGGATCAGACACTTGTTGTTGTTGGAGAACAGCAGGTTTTCTTATAAGGACTGAAACATTGAACAGTTTGACATGTACATTCAAAAGTTTAGAGAAAGTCAAATTAAGTTCACTTGTGAAGGTTTTAGTGCATTTTAGGTGCAATCTGAAATTTCATCCCAAAGCCCAGTATCCCTAACTCTTTGTTGAGTGGTGTATTTGGCCTCGTAGTCTTGCACATATATTATCCTGCAGCCCAACAAATGTGTTATATTTTGGAGTCTGGTTTGTTAAAAACTGCAGTTTCCAGCTGTTTTTAGGAAGTTCTACATATTATATGTATTATGTCTTCAGTGGGAGTTAATGGGTTTGGGGCTCAGTGGTCCCCAAACCACCGGCCCACGGTTGTATTGAGTAAGTATTGAAGGAAATGGTCCAACAGAGTCTGGTTCACACCTTTTCAACTAGTTACAGAAACATTTGACCCATTAGTGGTCTCGTGGTTGGGATTCAGAGGATCTACGTCTTTTGGCCAACCAGCCAATTCAAATTCTGTAAGTCTCTCTGATTTTTGAGCACATTGTGAGAGACAGAACAAGTTTGTCTACAAATTTCATCCCAAAGCCCAGTAGGGCCTATCCCTAATTCTTTGTTGAGTGGTGTATTTCTCATATCACTTTTGGGCCCTCGTAGTCTTGCACATATTATCCTGCAGCCCAACAAATGTGTTATATTCTACAGTCTGGTTTGTTAAAAA
Organism: Trachurus trachurus; assembly: GCF_905171665.1. NCBI lineage: Eukaryota > Metazoa > Chordata > Actinopteri > Carangiformes > Carangidae > Trachurus > Trachurus trachurus. The sequence goes on from NC_139892.1 coordinate 7,400,336, forward strand.
CTGCAGTTTCCAGCTGTTTTTAGGAAGTTCTACATATTATATGTATTTTGTCTTCAGTGGGAGTTAATGGGTTTGGGGCTCAGTGGTCCCCAGACCCCATCTCTCTGAAACAAGAACAACGAAAAAGTGCTGCCTCAGGTTGGGTTGTATTGAGTAAGTATTGGAGGAAATGGTCCAACAGAGTCTGGTTCACACCTTTTTAACTAGTTACAGAGACATTTGACCCATTAGTTGTCTCGTAGTTGGGATTCAGAGGATCTACGTCTTTTGCTACGTCGCCACACTCAGCAGCAGAAGTGACAGCAGCAATGAAGACAAGAGTAATCCCGTTCTAATAGGATTAGAGTAATGGAATATCACGAGAGCCGTTGGCAGCGCCGAGCAGCTGGAGATAATTAAAGAGGCATAAAATGGAGAGTTTCACCCAACAATAGGGATCCAGAGGAGCCGAGTCCTAATCGGACCTTAAAGACCTCAGCCTTCGGTCCCATCGATGAGTTCGGGGGAAGATAACGGGGCTTAGAAGATGTAATGGGCGTGTTGATAAGAGCCGTCCCGTCTCCTCCCAGTTATCTGTTAGTCATGTATTCCCTCTCATTTAGATCACAGATCCTCTACAAAGACGGTTTGGGGGGGAAAAACAGGAAGTGGAGACTGAAGCTGTGATCAAAGTGCATCGCTTTCTAGAGGCTTCGGAGGCTTTTGATGATTTTCAGCTCCTTAGAACAATTTAGCGAACGCCTCCGACTGGTGAGCGACTCTGACAGTGTTGCTGCTCAGTGGAGAAACAACCTGTATTATTTATTATTTCCCATCCTCACTAGGGCTGAACGATTTGGGGAAATTCATCTAATTGCGTTTTTTTTTTTCACCAATTGCGATTGCGATTAAATATGTGATAAGTTCTGTGTTATTGAACAGACACAATCACTAACTCGTTCTATATTCTGACCAACACAATATTTGATTCAATAAACAAACTGGTCTTTCCTGTAGGATCTGTTAAACTTGTTACTAAGCTTGTTACTAAGCATTTATTAATGATCAAAGCACTGATAAATCAGCCTGATGTGAACATTGATAGAAAACCCAGTAACCAATCACACAAGCAGCTCCATGTTCTCTCCCTGTGTGATCGTCTGGGAAGTCGACCGGGTTGGAGGCTCTGATCTTACAAGGTTGGTTTTCAGCTACTCTGAAGCTGGGAGTTAAGGGACAAATCCTTAATAGTTCCTCTTTAAAACAATACACTTCACTGTTTTCTTTCCTTGGTTTTGTCTCTCAGGACACAAACTTCTTCCCTCTCATGGACGATACTTGTTTGGACTTTAAACGCTTTGAAATACTGAAAATATTCTGGTAATAGGAACTAAACTAAACTTGATCATGAAGGACACTTGTTTTCTCAAAGGGATAATTCAACATTTTGGCAAATTGGCCCATTGCCATAATCCCTGTAGTCATAGCAGTAGGTTTGTTACCTTTAATTGTCGGTGCAAGCTATTTTTAGAACGGCGGAGCAGAGCCGTGAGCTGCTCAGAGCTACGCTACGGAGGCTCATGGGATTTCTTGGTTTCCCTCATCAAACTCATCAAATACACAATCCAACAACTCCAAAACGCTCTGGTGGACAAGTTGTGACCTGCACATTCACCACACTATGAGATAATAACAGAACGTTACCAGACAGAGTTGTTTTAGTGGAAAATTCAGACTTTTTGCTGAAAAACTGTCCCTGGAGGCAACACGCATCAGCGGTTTTGCATGAATTTCCCTCTAAAACAACTCTGTCTGGTAACGTTCTGTTATTATCTCATAGCGTGGTGAATGTGCAGGTCACAACTTGTCCAACAGAGCGTTTTGGAGTTGTTGGATTGTGTATTTGATGAGTTTGATGAGGGAAACCAAAGAAATCCCATGAGCCTCTGTAGCGTAGCTCTGAGCAGCTCACGGCTCTGCTCCGCCGTTCTAAAAATAGCTTGCACCGACAATTAAAGGTAACGAACTTACTGCTATGACTATAGGGATTAAGGCAATGGGCCAATTTGCCAAAATGTTGAACTATCCCTTTAAGGACATAAACACTGAATCATCAGGATTAAATCCAACTATAATCAATCAGATTTTGGCCAGTAGGGGGCAGCACAACAAGGCGTTGTGAACATACAGTAGAACGTCACAGCAAATTATTAATATAAGTTAATATGAGTTGTATGAGTTTCTGTAACCTTAGGCAGCCGTTTTCTTCTGGTCACCTGACGGATATAAATCAATTTTGTTTTAGTCTCTGGTTTGGGCTCCACAAACTCAGGTTTTTATTGCTCTACTGTTTGCTCCAGCTGACTGCTAACTGTGCGTGCCTGCTGTTGAAGGCTGTGTGGATCGGCCACAGTGGTTTTATGAGCGCTGATTAATTCAACTCCGCTGCTGCTCGAAACGATGCTGATAAGAGTGTATTAAAACAATGTGCAGCTGTTGTATGAGGCTGTAAAACTAAATGTGGAGCTGAAGTGCCGGTGATACTTCAGTGGTTTCACCTTTCACTTTATGCAGAACAGTAATTTAATGTAAAGGAAAACATTGATCAGATGAGCTTTAGTGCATTATCACAGCAAACAAACACTGTTATGTGCAACCTTGATATGACTGCATACAAAGTTGGAAATAGCGCTGACAGAGTTCAGGCAGTTATTTCTACTTGTTTGAAGAAGTCCTGACTTCGTGTGTCTTCCCACTTCTGATCTCAAACCTTCACCCTTGGGAGGTACAGAAATATCAGAGGCTGGAGATGAAGTGTGCCAGTTGCTGCATGAACAGTTCTGACTTGATGCTGTTAGGTAACTCCTTATAAGACTCATCATATTCCTCCAGGAAAAAATCTGACTGAGAGAGAGAAAACACAGTTAAAGACACGTTATCTCCAAACTATTTAGTCTTAAAGCTCAATATAATATGAAGGTAGATGTTTGTATTAAAGCTCCATACAGTATAAAGGTAGATGTTTATGTTAAAGCTCCATATGGTATAAAGGTAGATGTTTGTATTAAAGCTCCATACGGTATAAAGGTAGATGTTTGTGTTAAAGCTCCATACGGTGTAAAGGTAGATGTTTGTATTAAAGCTCCATACGGTATAAAGGTAGATGTTTGTATTAAAGCTCCATACGGTATAAAGGTAGATGTCCATGTGTAGTGTGATTATAAAGCAGCTCTAGGTTCTATATTAATACTGTGAAAGTATCAAAGCCTCAGTCCACAGAGAAATGCACACAGCCTGTATTCAGAAACTGAGCCTTAAAACCAGCCGTCAGGACTTCCTGTCACTTTGTGATGTCACAACAAAGCAGTCACCTAAAGCCCCGCCCCCTCACCACCTGGACCCACCATCCATCCAACAACAACTTTGCAGGATTTGGTTTCTCTTGAGTGTTTTATTCTGAGATCTGCTCTATTTTTATTGGATCACTTTAGAAAACAGTCAGCCAATCAGAACAGAGGCTCAGAGCCTCCTCTCTTCTGATTGGCTGACACCGACCTGTTGTTACTAGAGCTCCAGAGAGAAGCTGAGAGAGGAGATGGAAAACTACACTGAGATGGTTTTTGGTTCTAAACTAAACAAATAAAATGTTGGGAAAGTAAAATAGGTGACCTTGACATTTTATCACCATGTATCAACTATATTTATGTTTATTTTATTCAAATCAAAAACAAATAAAAGCACCTGAGATCGTCTTAAACACACAGATCACATATGAAAGGACATGTTGGCCTTATCCTAACTGAATAGCAGCAATGTCTGAGGTACATTGGGCCAGAGGGTCATGATGATGAATATGCACCAGAGGAAGCCAGAGATACAGACCGGTACTCATCAGAGTCCTGCTGGGATTCAGCCTGCAGCCGTTGGCCTGAACATACAGAAGCCACTTTGCCTCGCAGCTTCTGGCTCGTGACATTTCCAGGTTGTTTCCAGCACCTTTTCGTTATGATAAAAAATGTCAGCTTTAAATAAAGAGAGGGGCAACGGTGAACATGTACGCTTCCTCTGGGTTAGTCCTTAACAAATGTCACATTGTTCCTGTTTGCTCTGTGGGGGAAAGAGGAGCTGTCTCTCTCTGTGTGGCTGTGTGGGTTACAGCGAAATATCACAGATCTACTTAGAGGTTTATATGATGAATCCTGGAAAACACCACGTAGGTAGAGGTTGTTTGGTGTTTTGCAAGTGTGAACTAGAGTTGCACAGTATATATCGCCTACAGTAGTATCGTAAATGTTGTTTTGACGATGTGCTGAACAGCTGAAAGAATCGTTCGGTCTGATCTGAATCGTGGAGTGTTGTGGTAAAACAGGTCTTTGGTTTTATTATGAACACCTTTCAGTTTCTTGCTCCTACTTCTTCTTTGAGTTTCCCTTTTGTTAAAAATATCTCCTTTATGATTTCATCATCATCCTCCTGCTGCTGCTCAGTTTAAATGTGTGCAAGGACAAAACTGAGAGACACAACAATAGAAACAGGAAATGACTCTGAACTGTTGCCAGGGGGACTTGAGTTATGTCCAATCCCCATTAAAAAAAAGAGGCGTAACCCACCTTTACTGTGAATCTGTGGTTGCTGTTTTGTGTTTATTGACCCTCAGGGCCACCGTAGATCCTTTGTAAGAGCCAAGGGGGAAGTTGTCGGTCTGAGAAGTGAAGCTCACTTCCGCGTTCAAAAAACTGCAATCCCCTCGGATTCCTCTGGGGGCTGGTGTCAGAAGGGAGCATTCCCCATAGACCCCCATGTTAAAATCGCCGACTTTACATCCTCAGTAAACATGTTAAAAGCCTGGTGTCAGAACGTTTTTTCGTCTCAATCGATAGTTTCTACCCCCGCACACACTCTGAGGGGGGTGAATTTTTTTTTTAACTCTACCGTTTTACTGTTATAAGGTTAAAACTCTGGCCAATTAGAGCGCGGAAACGTTGAGTGACAGGTCCGAGCAGCTCCGTGGACAGCTACTTCGAGGCCAGTGGGCGGGTTCTCGGCCGGCCAATCCAACATGGCGCTGTTCAGGCCGCCATATTTGAGTCACAAAAACGACTCCCCAAAACCAATGGGTGACGTCACGGACGCTACGTCCATTCTTTTTACAGTCTATGGTAAGAGCCTATAGAACGAATCGCCTTGTTGCTTACACATACTCCTGGGTAGATAACCAGCATGAGAACAAAAGTGACTGACGAGAGTTTCGCTATATCTCATTTTTCACGTCACTATATCGCCGTTTAGACTAATCTGATGTTTGTAAAGTCAATAAAACCAATGATTGGACAAACATTACTATTTCTGTCTGCACGTTTTTGTAATTAGTCATGGTTATCATAGATTAGCGTTAGCCGGGCTAACCGTTAGCTACCTGTTTAACTTTAATAACTCAGTGACTCAATAAACAGTCCATGAAAAAATATTTTCTCCAGCGGATAGTTACAACATGACTGAGCTAACTGGAGTAGTTTCATGTCGTGTCCGACAACAGGAGGGTTTTAACAGCTGACGTCCTGATGTTAGCTTAGCTACCGCCGTTAGCTTTGCTACCGCCGCTAGCTTAGCTGTCCCTGTCAGCTGAGCCACTGATGCTTTCTAGACACTGTGATTCCCCAACACTGAATAAATACAACACATAGCAACACAAAACACACACACAGAAATAGTAATGTTTCTTTAATCAATTCAGATTTGTCTAAACGGGGACGGTTGCGTGAAAAATATGATATATAGCCTAGATAAACTCTTGTTCGTTACTCGAAGTAGGCCTAGTTGTAAACAACAAGGCGATTCGTTCTATATCAGCTCCAACTTGCAATTTGGAAAAATAATTTAAGCAAGATTACTGCCAATATGGCTGCGTTTTGATTCTGACTGACGGATGACCAGAGTTGTTTTACATTTCTATCATGTTTGTAGTTGTGTGTTTTTGCCACCTGTGCTAGCTGCAGAGAGTCGATCGAACAGGCCTGACGTCAGCCTGGATCCACAGATCCGTTCGGAGCGTAGCAGCAGCAGCAGCTCACTGCCAAGTCACTGCTGGACGACTTTAGTCTGTGGTTTCAGTGGAAAAACATATCATCACCATCACTTACATGTGAAAATACATAGTAGACATTCTCCTGTCCAACTTTCCCTCTCGGCTCGCAAAGTAAACTGACCTGAAAACCCAGACTTGAGTTATGTGTATATTATACAAGACGGCGCGCTGCGATTTATCCGACTTACATACATTTAACATCGTCTTATTGCGCTTTTATCTTCCTGTGTAGACGTTTTTCTGTCTCCGTTTATCTCTCTGTCTCTCCCTCTCTTGGCTCCATCCATTTGTCTGAGCTCAGTCGCTGCTCTGCTTTCACATCACACCACACAGTCGATGTTGGGCACCACACCAGATAAATCAATAGACTGAATGGAAAGGGCTGACATGCTCTGCTGGAGACTGGGGATGCTCAGGCACTCAAAGATGGTCACAAATCCTTCCAACACACACACACACACGGGAACAAGCTGAACTGAAGGGCTGAAACTAGATTTTTTTTATTTCTTTTACGCTCAGCCTCTCTGTGTTAGAGGGAAGTCGCTGATAGCTGATATTGTGACTTCCACCGACGTAACATTTTTCGTTTTTATGGCAAAAAGTTGAAGAATCGAGGGAATTAAATTTCAGCTCTCCTCGCAGATTCGTCTTCCTGTCACAGTGAATGACTCAGCCGCCCGCAACACCGACTGTGTCCAACACAATAATACAGGTTTAATGCATTTCATAAAGACAGAATATGGATTCCTGTTCTGCAGCATATCCATCATGCTGGAGCTGCTGCGTGTGTTGGTCGGTTGGGGTTTGATAGTTGGTAATTAGGGGTTTTGCATCTGTCGTTGCTATCAAATGTCTTTTTCAAAACCATTCCCTCCTCTGTTATTAACCCATTGAGACCTGAGCCGTCCCTTTTAAAACCTGAACACTGCTGAAAAACAACCTCCTGAACAATGTGACGTCCATCACTGTGTTTGCCTCGCACATTGTAGATGGCATATTATGGCATAAAATGGCATTTTCAGTTTGACTTGTTTCTGTGTATTGTTTTTTTTTTTTTTTTTAATGTTCATGTACATTTGGGTAAACGCAGTAGTTTACAGTAAAAGGCAAAGGTTTAAGGTCTCGGATGGTTATTCTTTCATGTCTGTTTCTGCTTCAGAGGCTGAGAAATAAAGATTTTAGTGAATCGTAGCCTTTTTATTCTATTAGTTGGCTGGTTTTAGCAGATTAGCAGGTTGATGTCGGTGTCTGAATTTCTACCACATTATTAGGTGGGTTTCCATGGACACGTCTTCCTCTTTCTGATTGGATTCATTCTGAATGAGTCTTTCAGGTTTTAACTGTTTACATGAGCCACTGCATTTATTCAGAACGTATGTTTTACTGAATTTATAAAATTATATACAGACAGTATAACTCAGGCCATTTTATTTCTTTTTTTGGCCGAGCCTGGCTGGGATCGGGCCGAGAATTAATGCTAGTGAATTACCGACCATGTCCGATGGGATTTTAATTATCAGGCCTGTTGAGAACTCTAGAAATCAAGACATCCGGCGACTGATCTGTGGTCTGATCAGCACAGTAGTTGTTCATTGTTTTGGCACTTTCATTCAATCATTTGCAAGTGAAGAAACGTCACTACGCATTAACGTTGTCACAGAACCAGACAACTTTCCGTTTCACTATATAGTTTTACTTTAGATTGGTTTGAGAAAAGGAATATTGTGAAACCAAATGAAATTGGTTTGGGTCTGTTTAATCTGATTGAGCTGTTTATATGTAGCATTTTCATTCAGTTTGGACCGTAAACACAGCTATTCTCTTTGTTGTTTCCATCCTGAACATCACTGGTGGCAAACTTGTTCAACATTGGCGACAGTATGTTAAACTCTTGGAAATGTCGATGTTTTGGTATCTGGCTAATGGTTGTTGGCAAGATAGCCAAAGTTTTGTCTAAATTAGCCAAATCTGATTGAGTTTGTATCAAATTTTCATGTTGTAAAGAAACAGTTTGACATTTTAGAAAATTAAATTTTCTAGAGATTGATGTTGCTGTCACGTCTGTAGATCAAATACGAAGCTAGAATCAGGAGTTAGCTTAGCTTCTCCGTAGCTTTTAGCACAAACATTGAGGGCGGGGGTAACAGCTTAGGTCTGTCTTTAAAAAATCCTCCAAAACAAACTTATTAATTAACAAGGTGCAGGAAGTTTGATTTCTTTTAGCCTTGTTGACAACTAGCTAGGCTAGCAGTTTCCCCCCCACTTCCAGTCTTTATGCTAAGCTAATCTTGTGATCTCCTGGTTCTCACTCAGCGTTTAAGTGACAAATACAAGAGTGATATCAATCTTCTTGTCTAACTGTTGTCAAGGAAATAAAGAATTAATGATATAGCCTATATATATAAGTATATTTAAATTGTACATTTAATTTCAGCCTGTATTTCATTTCACTATTAACTGGCAGCATGCTTAATTGTCTTTTCTGCTACTTAACGACTGATAGAAAATGATTAAAACTGAAAGTTAAATTACTTTGCAAATATTAAAAGCTAAATCAAGTTAGAGTCAAATTAGGAAATCAGATGGATTTGCATTTGATAAAATGCTGTTAAAGCCCCGGCCCCCTCTCTTGTCTCCCAGAGGCGCCGTCTCTGAACTGGCTGATTTGCGATTATAAGAAAGAATCGACCATTTATATTCCTCTAACTAGTACATTTATCTAACTCTGCCACCCCAGACTTTAAATGAATAGTGGATGTGCAGCTCCACTCTCTGAATTTCTGCCCGACTTCTTTGTTCAAAACCAATTTATAGCTTTGTGAAGTCGGCCTCCTGCTCTCTGCTCGCCCCTGATCTTTCTCTCGTTAGCTGTTTTTCTAACTCTCTCTCTTTCTTTCTTTTCTTTTTCATTCTCTCTCTGGAGGGTGTTGCTGTTAAAGGCTCAAACAGGGTGGTCCATGCTAATTCAAAGGAAAATAATGAAGCTGCTCGGCTCGGAGTAAGTTTGAACTGAGCCCAATCACAAAAATAAATTCACAGCCAGAGGAGGCGAGGTGGAAATGGAGAGAGAATGGAGAAAAAAAAACTATAAAGGCAATGTTTTAAAAGGAAAAGGCGGAGATTAAATAATCTTAAATTCAGATAGACACTGACGGAGGCAAATCTTTAAAATCAAACAGAGTCCTTCATCGTCACAGATATCAGAAGTGACACGTCGTCAAAACAGATTCCCAAAAATTTGCGCCGTCATGACCCAGAAATCCCTTTTTAACGTGATGCCAGTGAACTGCACACTCTCCCCCTGAACCGACTTTGTTCTCTGTGGATGATGAAGACTCAGTCCCAGCCTTCATCATTCATCATCTGCTCCCTCCCTCGCTGCTTTGGAGGAAATAATTTTATATTTTGGCCCAAGGTCTCTGAAAAGGAGCTGAGTAGAAAATAGATCAGAAACCTTTTTCTTTTTTTTCTTTTTTTTTTTGATTGTAAAGTCACACACTCGTTTTTAAAAATGTGTGTTTTGTTTTTTTTGGTCTGATGATGAAACTAAGAATAAGAATCCAACAATGTGTCACTTCACTTTCTTATGGAAACTTTCTGTCCTCATTATTTGTTGAGGTAATGACGACGAATATCCTAACTGATTTAAGATGCTCCAGTAACTTTTTACATGAAAAAATATTTGTTAAAGCTTCAACGTGAGACAGAATCACTGTTTTAATCTAGAAATACAATTCATTCAGATATGAAATTTTGACATTTGCTAGATGAGGTTTAAAGGTGCTACAGTATATGTACGTTTTCAATATCGTTTATGGAGTCAAAGGGGTGTCAAATAAAAATAATTAATCTGTAAAATAAAGAAAAAGTAAGAGTAAATCCAATCCAATCCATTTGTGCTTTACACAGACATGAAAAATAAAGTAAAATATAAGAATAGACCAAACAAAAGCAATTAAAAGAGTAAACAACAAAAAGTGTTTGAGTCTCAAACTGTTTTAAAAAGCCAATAAAAGTTTGTTCTAAGATGTGTTTTAAAATAAGTAAAAATAAAAGAATAAATAAAAAACTTGAAAAAGATGGATCAATGAAATAAAAGATTTTTGTTCTTCTTTTCAACTAACTTGTATAAGCATTACTCCTTCATATATTTTAATATTTTTATCACATCTTTCATTTTCTTGTTTTTTCTTTTAATTATTCCTGTTTATTTCCTGGTATATTGAATTTTCTCTCATAGACGTCCTCTTTTTTATGGCACTCTTACAGGACTCCATACTAATTTAGCATTGACTAATAATATTACCAGTCTACCCATCAGTCCAGAGGAAACATAGTGAGTTCAGCGTCAAACACCACTGTTCGCTCTTGTTTTTTTTTTTGTTTTTTTTTATCTCTATTGCTCCTTATGCCTACTGACATTAACATGGTAACCAGCTAGCAGCATTTTCATCTCTCTGCCCTGTAGCAGACAAATATTAGCCTAGGTAAAGTATTTTCTATTTTATTCTGTTAAAATCTGTCGTTTTGAAAACAGTGGCTGAAGCAGCAGAGAAGCGTACGTACAGAGCAGCAGCAGCAGCAGCAGCAGCAGCTTTAAGGTCCTTCACAGCCACAGGAGAGTTTCCTTATTGCTCCACCACAGTAAATGTGTCGTGTCATCATCACTGTGTGTTTGTGCGGAGCCTCGTTGACTTTCAAATGAAAGTCTGAGTCACTTCTCCAAAAATCTGGAGTATTTCCCCAGGACTGTTCAGAGGGGAGCTCTGTCTCTCCCTAAGACACACACACACACACACACACACACACACGCACACACACGCACACACACTGTAACTCACCACAGGCATGAGAAATGCTCACGTCTTCCACTCAGTCTGCTCTGCATGCTTGTAATTCATGAGAGATCAGAGCTCGGCTTCTACCAGCTGACAATTTCCTACTGTATTTGTAATGACAATGAGACGTGCAGTTGGAGTTTATCTCTCTCTCTCTCACACACACACACACACACACACACACACACACACACACACACACACACACACACACACACACACACACACACACACATAGACACAGATATACGCACACATTTTTTCTGTACCCCACTGGGAAACTTTTCAAGTCTAGACATTTAATGTTTCCCCAACGGTGGAGCGCTGCAGTGCTGAGAGATTAAGACAGAAAAACATCATCAGGACACAGATAACAAGAATTAACTCTCCTCCTCATCCACAACCTCCCATACAGAGTATAGTAGAGTAAAAAATATATGAAGGTAGATGTTTGTGTTAAAGCTCCATACAGTATAAAGGTAGATGTTTATGTTAAAGCTCCATACAGTATAAAGGTAGATGTTTGTGTTAAAGCTCCATACGGTATAAAGGTAGATGTTTGTGTTAAAGCTCCATACAGTATAAAGGTAGATGTTTGTGTTAAAGCTCCTACAGTATAAAGGTAGATGTTTGTGTTAAAGCTCCATACAGTATAGTGTAGTATAGTATAACTTCTAATGGATGAGCTTTTTCAAAATAAAATACAACAGCTTGATGTTCTCCCAAAAAAGGAATAATTGGGGATTTGAAAAGAAATAATTCTGTGTTCGTCTTTGGGGATTTTCATCGTCTATATTTTTGCTAACTCACATTTTTCCTCCTCAGTGACAGATGAAGTTCGTCAGATCCAAACTGTGGCTCCTGGTTCCCATCGTTTGGGTTCAGGGTTTAAACTCGTCTCTCTCTCTCTCTGTCCTGTTTCTCTCCAGAAACTCTTCGGCAGCCACGAACCTTCCTCCGTTCAACTCTGGGTTTCCTACAACCGCCAGCCAATGAAAGCCGCCCAGTTCATGACACGTCATCCAATCACAGTGAGTCTCCTCCTCACACGTTGACGTTGTTTTTTGTTTTGCACAACATCACATTCGGTTTGTATTTATGTCCAAACTCGGTTTATGTTATCACAGAAAAGTCAAGAATATTTTTCTATAAATTCTAGATGTTACTTATTTTTTGATACAGATGTGTTTTATAATAATTAGTTTGTAAATGTACAGATTTATAACTCACAGTTGGTTAGAGAATCATTATAAAATAGGGATGATGTATTGTTCACAGACTTTTGAACCAATTTAATCAAATCTATTTCAGAATCAGAAATACTTCATAAACTTCCAAGGTCAATTGTTCTGTTTCAGTTCTCCGTTCTGATTGGCTCCTTAATGCTGATGAGTGACTGTTAAATAACAGAACAGCTGCAGTTACCTGAACTCACCTGATCCGATCAAACATGTGAACGATGTGGCTCTAAAAATGGAAGACACAGCTCACGCTCTTATTTTGGAGGAGGAACCACCTCCGCACTGTTCACACTAACACACACACACACACACACACACACACACACACACTCACGCACACGCCTCTCTCGTCTGTGTACCAGGAGTACTACATCGCCGACGCCTCGGAGGACCAGGTGTTTGTGTGTGTGAACCACCTGAACAACGTCACACACCTGTACATCTCAGACACTCAGGGTCTGTCCTTCTCCCTGTCGCTGGAGAACGTCCTGTACTACAGTCCTGAGGGCTCGGGGAGCAACACACTCATCAGGTACACACACACACATGCATTATATACATTCTGTTCCAGTATATGGGTCAATGACGTGATGCAACCAAGTGTCGAGTGCTGTTACTGGTGTTTTTTTTTAGACATGAAAATAAATGCAACTCACTTTTTACAATGTTTCTTGATAAATTTTACATAATTTGTCTCAGTATTTATAGAAAAAAATTGTGTTTTTATGATAAGTTGCCAACATGCATTAAAAATGTAAATATAGAAATACAGCAAAAAAAATAAAAAATCTATTTAACTCGTTCACTGCCGTTTTTTCCCTCAGTGTACAGCCAGTGCCAGCACTTTTGAGGATTTCTACTACTTTTCACACAGCCACAAAATATGTTGTGCTCTGACTAAAATGACACAGCATATCTCAAATGAAAAGAGAGACTCTCTACTTTCACCAGGAAAAAAAAAAGAGTTTGTAGCATGTTCCACGTTTTAGTTATCCTCATTTGAATACAGCTTGTTTTCTCCAAATTCAGCATTCTGGGAGGATAATTCTGAGAAAAACAGGTTTAAAGTGAAGGAGACATTTTCAAGCTGAACTCTCTTTTGGACCTTTAATATTTTTGACTATTTTTGACTTTGATGATTCTCTCTGTCTCTGTCTCTCTCTCAAATGACCTAAATAGCCTAATCTTTTTTTTTTTATTGGTGGGATGGTGGATCAAAGAAAAAATGCAGCTCCGCCTTTGATAAGGGACAAGATGCCTTCATGTTGTGAGAGAGCCAGTTTGTTTTGATATTGTGAATACCTAAGACTTTGATTACATGAAAACAAAGAGTTCAACCAGGGTTCATAGGTTTGATGAGACACTTCAGATGCAAAATAAACTTTTTTTTTTTCATATTAGCACACTTAAATCCACTTTAGGTGGATGAAATATTGAATATTTTATCATTCTTTTGTGGTTACACCATTTGACATTTTCAGGGACGTTCAGTCTGACTTTTGCTTGCATGGGAAAGAGTTTAATCTCTGGAGCCATAGCCACCTTAAAAAATACATTCTTCTCCTCTGTCTTGTCTGTCACCACGTCCGCCACCGTTCATGTTTGTGCTGTACATTGTGATATAGAACAACAGAGATTTTTTTTTAATTCTGAGATAAAAAGTCAGAAATTATGAGAAAAAAGTCAGAAATTCTGAGATTAAAAAGTTTGCGAGTTTTTTTTCTCAGGATCTTAAAAAAAAAATCTCTGTTGTTGGCCTTAATGATCTACTGTAATAAAGGATTTATTAACGTGGAGCCACAGAGCTGTGTTTGTGTGTCAGGTGGATTCTAGGTAATGAAGTCCTCGTTTTCTGTTTGCTGTGAAATTAAAAACCTCCTCCTGCTCCTCCTCCTCCTCCTTCTTCTTCTTTCAGGTATTTCGCCAACGAGCCATTCGCCGACCTGCACCGGGTGGAGGGTCTGCGCGGCGTCTTCATCGCCACGCTCATCAACGGCTCCGTCAGCGAGGACAACATGCGCTCCGTCATCACCTTCGACAAGGGCGGCACCTGGGAGCTGCTGCAGCCGCCGGCCGCCGACAGTCTGGGAGGAACCGTGGACTGTCAGGTAGGAGACGCCACCGCCTCTCTGTCCGCCGGCTGTCACAGCTCAGTCAATTGGCCCATTACCATAATCCCTATAGTCATAGCAGTAGGTTCGTTACCTCTGATTGTCGGTGCAAGCTATTTTTAGAACGGCGGAGCAGAGCCGTGAGCTGCTCAGAACGTTACCAGACAGAGTTGTTTTAGAGGGAAATTCATGCAAAACCACTGATGCGCGTTCCCGTCGGGGACAGTTTTTCATCAAGCAGTCTCTGTATTTCCCTCTAAAACAACTCTGTCTGGTAACGTTGTGTTATTATCTCATAGCGTGGTGAATGTGCAAGTCACAACTTGTCCACCAGAGCATTTTGGAGTTGTTGGATTGTGTATTTGATGAGTTTGATGAGGGAAACCAAGAAATCCCATGAGCCTCCGTAGCGTAGCTCTGAGCAGCTCACGGCTCTGCTCCGCCGTTCTAAAAATAGCTTGCACCGACAATTAAAGGTAATGAACCTACTGCTATGACTATAGGGATTATGGCGATGGGCCAATTTGCCAAAATGTTGAACTATCCCTTTAAGATATTTTCACATCTATATAAAAATCATGGTCTCTGTCCCTCAGCTGGGTAAAGGCTGCTCCCTGCACCTGGCCCAGAGGTGGAGCCAGCTGTTCAACATCCAGCTGAGGAGAATGCCCATCTTATCCAAGGACTCTGCACCCGGACTCATCATGGCCACAGGTGGGAAGTGACACTGTTGTTATAGTTATTATGTCATTATGTCGTTATTATTAATAATACAACGACATAATTCAGAGCCCGTCCACACGAATACGGATTTTATGAATCTGCATACGTTTTTTTATCGTTGGATGGAAACAGCGTTTTTTGGACGCTGAAAACTGTATTTTTTGGGGGAAACGGTGCAGAGTATTTCAAAAGGTTTTGAGATCTTTTTAAAATCCCGTACCAGACTGATGAGCTGCTACTGTATAATCTTCTCTCTGAAGGCGTCAGACGGCTTTGTCCATCTCACCATGGTGTGATTCACCTGTGTGTGATTTTAGCTGTTTTAAGCGGGAATAAATAAGAATAAATCTTAATTAGTTCCTAACTATAAATTGCATGTATTTATTTCTTTTAGAATAACATTTTACAAAAACATTGAAGTCTTAAGTCTTTTCTTTAGTTTATATTGATTAGTTATATTACTCAAATCTCCCAGTGTTGTTAAAATTAATATTAACCCTCCTGTTGTCCTCCTGGGTTAAGAAAGGAAGGAAGGAAGGATGAAGGGAAAAACGAAGGAAAGATAGAAGGAGGAGGGAACAGATTGGGTCAACTGGGTCAAAAAGGAAGGAAGAAAGGAAGGAAGGAAGGAAGGAAGGACCAAAGGGAAAGATGGGAGGAAAGAAGGAAGGGGAAAAGG
This sequence comes from Trachurus trachurus, assembly GCF_905171665.1. NCBI lineage: Eukaryota > Metazoa > Chordata > Actinopteri > Carangiformes > Carangidae > Trachurus > Trachurus trachurus. The sequence goes on from NC_139892.1 coordinate 7,415,992, forward strand.
AAGGAAAGATAGAAGGAGGATGGGAACAGATTGGGTTAATTGGGTCAAAACGGAAGGAAGGAAGGAAGGAAGGAAGGAAGGAAGGAAGGAAGGAAGGAAGGAAGGAAGGAAGGAAGGAAGGAAGGAAGGAAGGAAGGAAGGGAACAGATTCGTTCAAGGAAGGAAGAAGAAGGAAGAATGAAGGAAGGAAGGAAAGGGAAAAGGATTGTGGAAAGAAAGAAAGATGGAGGGAGGGAACAGATCAGGTCAATTGGATCAAAAGAGGAAGGAAGGAAGGAAGGAAGGAAGGGAGGGAGGAACGAAGGAAGGAACGAAGGAACGATACATTTTAATTTCCTCACATGACTGTTTATATTTAGAGGGTTAAACCTGGAACTAGTCTGAGCGGCGGAGGGATACGACCAGGAGGAGGAGGTTTTATAATAAACAGGATCAATAAACTTGATCAGTTATCGGTTATAATCTGCTCGCTGGGATCAATCGGTGATCGGTGAGTGAAACTGTGTGAACGTGTTCTCCAGTGACTCAGTGTGAGTGTGACCGGACGATGACCGGTGAACCTCCTCCATGTTGGATCTGACAGACGAACCGAGTCCGGCGCCGTAAACAAGACCAGTCCTCCTCTTCTTCTTCTTCTTCTTCTTCTTCTGTGGTGTCTGAGCTGCAGCTCCGTCCACTTCCTGTCACACAGTGTCTGTGTGGAGCTTCTCTCCTCTGCAGCTGGAAGCTCCTCCTCCCTCCTCTTCCTCATCCCCTTTCTCTTCCTCCTGCTCTTCCTCTTCTCCCCCTTGTCTCTTCTCCCTCCTCTTCCTCACCCCCCTTCTCCTCCTCTTTCTCTTCCTCCTCTCCCTCCCAACTCCTCCTCCTGTTCCTCTTCTTCTTCCTCCTCCTCCTCTTTCTCTTCTTCCTCCTCTCCCTCCTGTTCCACTTCCTCCTCCTCCTCTTTCTCCTACTTGTCTCTTCTACCTCCTCTTCCTCATCCCCCTTCTCCTCCTCTTTCTCTTCATCCTCCTCCTCCTCTTTTTCCTCCTCTTCCTCCTCTTCCTCACAGCTGCTGGGAAGCATTGATTTGTTGATGCTCTCAGACGCTGCCTCTAATTAAACCCTTACCAGAGAGATAGAGAGGAGGAGGAGGAGGAGGAGGAAGAAGAGGAAGAGAAAGAGGAGGAGGAGGAGGAAGAAGAGGAGGAGGAGGAGGTCTGGCAGTATCTGGTGCCACTGGTTTTATTATCGCTCTCTAACAGACGGACTAATTACAGCTGCAGTGCCGGCGGACACTCGACCGTCACACACACACACACACAGAACTACACAGCCATGTTGACACACAACAGCTCAGACGTCGGTTTGAGTCGATATCAAACTGAACTTTTACACAAAATGATAAAAGTTTTATTTTTTCTCTCATCAGACAAACGTTCGTTAAACTTCTTCACGTGGCGTTACAGATTTCTAGAGGAAGTCGTTTAGTTTCTGCCGCGAGGAAACGACAGAAATCTGATGTTTATCAAGGAAACAATGTTGGTTATTACGTGTCACACAGTTATTTAACCTGTTGTCCACCTGGGTCAAGGAAGGAAGGAAGGAAGGAAGGAAGGAAGGAAGGAAGGAGGATCAATTGGATCAAAAGAGGAAGGAAGAAGAAGGAAGGAAGGAAGGAAAAAAGGATTGTGTAAAGGGAGGGAAGGGAGGGAGACAGGAAGGAAAGAAGGAAGGAGGGAGGGAGGGAGGGAGGGAAAAGGATTGTGGAAGGAAGGAAGGGAAAAACTAAGGACAGAAAGATGGAGGGAGGGAACAGATTTGTTCAAGGGATGAAGAAGGGAGGAAAGAAGGAAGGAAAGAAAGATGGAGGGTCACTTGGATCAAAAGTGGAAGGAAGAAGAAGTAAGGACGAAGGGAAGGAAGGAAGGAAGGAGGGAAGGAAGGAAGGAAAGAAAAAAGCATTGTGTAAAGAAGGAAGGGAGAAAGGAAGGAGGGAGGAAGGGAGGGAAAAGGATTGTGGAAAGAAGGAAGGGAAAAGGAAGGAAAGAAAGATGGATGGAGGAAGGGAACAAGAGGGAAGACAACAGGAGGGTTAAAGTGATGATGATGATGATGATGATGATGATGATGATGATGATGATGATGATGATGATGATGATGATGATGATGATGATGATGATGATGATGATGATGATGTTGTTGTTGCTGTGGTTACAGGGTCCGTGGGCAGGAACTTGGCCAGTAAACCCAACGTCTACGTGTCGAGCAGCGCCGGGGCCCGATGGAGAGAGGTCAGGATGAAAACATTCACTTAGTTCAATACTGATCTGATCTGACGGGATGAATCTCTTCTCCTGCGTTTCAACGTTTTTATTCCGCCTGTAAAACGTTGGGTTCTTTTTTTTCTTTTTTTTTCTAACGCTGCATTAATTGGATAATTCAGCCGCCGTCTGGAACAAGCTGTAAACTCCACATCTGGCTCATTATCACCTTATTAAAGCTCTGTGGCGGTTCCCAGAGAGGAAACAGATGATGATGCAGCTTTCATTTGATCCGCAGAATAAAAAAAAACTTTTTATTTGGACTGAATGTAATGACTTTAAGAGCTTCAGCTAAATGTTCTTTATCTTTTTTTTATTTATTTATTTATTTTTTTTAACAAATGAACAGAGCTGTGGTTTTATCTGCAGGATTAATGTTTTTTAAATTATTGCAGAAAACAAGAAACAAAATGTGTTTAAAAGTAACAGGATCATGTCGATTAACGAACAGCTCAATGACGTTTGAAAGTAAAACACAATAATAATGTGTTTTACTTTGTTTCATTGTTTTTTGTTCATGTAAAGTTAAAGCAGAAGTAAGCGATCCGGTCGTTTTGGCTAATGCTGCGTTCCAGGCAGGCTTTTGAAACCGTAAGTTACAGCTTCAAGTCACGACTTATGACTTTGTAGCGTTCCAGGCAACCCGCAACTCACGTTTCTCCGACCTGTTTTACCTGTGAAAGTCACTATAACGGCCACTCGTAACTTCCGACCCGTGAACTCGTACCAGATCGAACTGGTATGACTTCACAGGTCGGAAGAACACAAGTTACAGGTTGCCTTGAACGCACCATAACTTCTTGTCAGCCGACGGAGTTAGCAGCCCTCGTCATGGATCTATTGGTCCTCGTCCCTACGTCACCACATTCACGCGCATCCCTTGGCTGCACACACAGCCCTTCATGACGTTCTCTCTCCTCATTGGATAAAAACTGTAGGATACAAGAAAAGTTTTCTCCTCGGCTCAGAGCGGAGCAGAGTGACTGAGAGACCCGTGTTTCGGTCCAAACACTCTATATAAGTGATTGCTGTCGGAAGATATAACTATTTAAGACTTATATTAACACAAAAATATCGCTTACTTCTGCTTTAAGTTACATTTGCACAAAGCTGCATATTTGTCCTGTGTTAAACAGTTAAAAAACAAATTCCCTTCAAGGTTCATTTTGGTTTGAGAACCACTGGACTAATGGACTTCCTGTTCCAGCAGCAGGAGTCACGGTGCGTTCAGGTTCTACCTGAAAGTGGGAATTTCTGAGCTGGAAGTTTTAATTTTAATATTGAACCCACCACGGTGAAGTCGGATCTCTGACCCACAAGTCCCGATATGAGAATTTAAAATGACTGCTACAGTCAAAATAGCGTTGCTAACTATTTTTGTTTCGTTTTGGTGAACGTTACATGATTTTGTTGTAAGTTTTAACGACTTTTAAAAAACATTTACAAGTTATATTTTCCTTTTCTTATATTAGTCGTTCATTTTTCCGACTTAAGTCTTTCAGGAAATAAGAAGATCTGACCTCCCGTATTAATTTAACTTTGTCTCAATAACTGTAAATATCAGGTCTGAGGTAAAGGACCTCTCATTTACACTGTGACCTCACTGTGACATCACTGTGACATCACTGTGACATCACTGTGTCCTCAGGCTCTGGCCGGTCCTCACTTCTACACCTGGGGCGACCACGGCGGGATCCTGATGGCCATCGCTCAGGGCGGAGCCACCACACACCTCAAGTGAGTGGGTGGAGCTTGTTAATGCACCTGTTGGAGGTTTTAAGGCGGTTTTAAGGCGGTATTAACAGATGGGGGGTGGCCGTGTCTCCGTCAGGTTCAGCACCAACGAGGGGGAGACGTGGACGGAGTTCCAGTTCTCGGACCGGGAGGTTTACGTCTACCAGCTGCTGACGGAGCCGGGGGAGAAGAGCACCATCTTCACCATCTTCGGTTCCTACGCCAACCAGAGGCACAGCTGGCTCATCCTGCAGCTCAACACCTCCGACGTCCTGGGTAGGAGGAGGAGGAGGAGGTGGAGGAGGTGGAGGAGGGGAGGAATGGGGGGGGGGGTTATTATGTAAAGCACTTTGTGTTGCATTTTTAATGAAATGTAATAAAGAAATAAAGTTTGATTGGATGAAGAGAGTGTGGAGGGAGGAGAGGAGAGAGGGAAGAGGGAGGGAGAAGAGGAGAGAGGAGGTGGTGGAGGGGAAAGGAGAGGGGAGAAGCAAGTGTGGAAGGAGGAGAGATGAGAAGGAGGAGGTGGAGGAAAAAGAGGAGAGTGGCAGAAGCTGGAGGAGAAGGAGAGGGAGGAGAGAGAGAAAGGAGGTGGACGAGAAAGAGGGAGGAATGAGTGTGGGGGGAGAAGAGGAGAGAGGGAGGAGAGGAGAAAAAGAGGGAGGAGAGAGAGGAGGTGGAGGAGAAAAGGAGAGAGGCAGAAGGTGGAGGAGAAGAAGTGGGAGGAGAAAGAGAGGGAGGAGGTGGAGGAGAGGAGAGGAGAGAAGGGAGAAGGTGGAGGAGAAAGAGAAGAAGGAGAGAGTGGAGTTAGGAGTTGGAGCAGAGAGAGAGAGGAGAGAGAGAGGAGGTGGAGGAGAAAGACATGGAGGAGGGGAGAAAGAGAGGGAGGAGGAGGTGGAGGAAAAGGAGAGGGAGTTTGGTGGGAGGAGTGTGCACGGAGGAGAGGAGAGAGGGAGGAGGTGGAAGAGAAAGAGAGGGAGGAGGAGAAAGAGAAGAAGGAGAGAGTGGAGTGAGGAGTTGGAGCAGAGAGAAAGAGGAGGAGGAGGTGGAGGGAAAGGAGAGGGAGTTTGGTGGGAGGAGTGTGCACGGAGGAGAGGAGAGAGGACAAACAGACAGATTAACCCTTTGTGTCCTCTTGTCTCTCCCTTGTCGTCCCCCTCCAGGCGTCCCGTGCTCGGACGCCGACTACAAGCGCTGGTCTCCGTCGGACGAGCACGGCAACGAGTGTCTGCTGGGACGAGAGGTGACGTTCAAGAGACGAGCGCCGCACGCCACCTGCTTCAACGGAGAGGACTTCGACCGGCCGGTTACCGTGGCGAACTGCTCCTGCACACGCCAGGACTACGAGTGGTAGGACACACACACACACACACACACACACACACACACACACACACACACACACAGACACACACACACACACACACACACACACACAGACACACACACACACACACACACACACACACACACACACACACACACACACACACACACACACACACACACAGTTCAGGACTCTAAACATTTATCAGAGAGAAGAGTTCAAAGAGAAAACCACTGAGGTCAGAGTTCATTCATCAAATTTACCTCAAACACTTTATATTTAAGCAATATATCACGACAGTCCGTGGTATATGCTCATTATACCACGGCTAAGGGGCGTTGTTCGGCCCGACGCGAAGCGGAGGGACGACAACCCCCTTGGAGTGGTATAATGAGCATATACCACGGACTGGAGTGATATATTGCTTTTATAAAACGGTTACGAATAAAGGCAATATAAAAGAGGGATACGCAATCAATTTCATGTAGTTTTATTCAACCAGAAATACATATTATCCAATAAAATAGCCTCACTGTGAAAAAATAGTCCCACCTCTCCAGACGTTAGCTCCAAGTTAGCTCTGCAGCTCGTCTTTTCCTCCGCTTTTTTTCAGGTGAAAGTCACTGCTCAATCCACTCTACCATTGTTAAACCTCCCCGGAGGTGAAAGTTCACCTTAAACATGTGAATTCAACTACTTTAGTCCGTTTTTTAACATCGTAAAAACATCAGCTGTCTTTTGCTACGGACTGCAACAGTCCGTTGTCATGGATACATGACAACAACTTCCATTCATACCAGTCATGCGTGCCTGAGGCGGAGTGATAGCCTGCGCTGTGATAAGGTTTTAGAATAGTAGCCGTGGTATATGCTCAATATACCACGGCTAACAACCAATCAGATCGCCGGATTTCACCTTTCCGTTTTATAACCCATAATAATCAACATTATGTATCAACTTAAAGAACCAGATTTAAATATGAAACATTTTAAAGTGTTAAAAACACGGAACAACAGCCATGTTTGAAAAAGTGAAGTTAACCGGTTGTTTATTTTCCTCCTCCTCTTCCTCTCCTTCTTCACCTTCTTTCCCCTCCTCTTCATCTTCCTCCTGTTCCTCCTCCTCCTCTTTTTCACCCTCTCGCTCTCCTCCCTCTTCTCCTCCTCTTCATCCTCTTCTCCTTTCCCCTCTCCCTATTCTTTCTCCTCCCCTCCTCATCTCCCTCTTCTTCCTCTTCTTTCCCCTCCTCTTCTTCTTCCTCCTTTTCCTTCTCCTCCTCTTCTTCTTCTTATTTTCCCTCCTCCTTATCTTCTTCTATCTCTTCTTCCTCATTTTCTTCTTCCTTTCTCCTCACCTTTCCTGTCCTCCTCTTCTTCTTCCTCCTTTTCCTTCTCCTCCCCCTCTTCTTCTTTCTCCTCCTCCTCCTCTTCTCCCCCTCTCCCTCTTCTTCGTCTTTCTCCTCATCTTCCCCCTCCTCTTTTTCCTCTTCTTCTTCCTCCTCCTCTTCTCCTCCCCCTCTCCCTCTTCTTCTTCTTCCTCCTCCCCCTCTCCCTCTTCTTCTTCTTCCTCCTCCTCCCCCTCCCCCTCCTCCTCCTACTCCTCCTCCTCCCCCTCCCCCTCCTCCTCCTCCTCCTCCTCCTCCCCCTCCTCCTCCTCCTCCTCCTCCTCCTCCTCCTCCTCCTTCTCCTCCTCCTCCTCCCCCTCCCCCTCCTCCTCCTCCTCCTCCTCCTCCCCCTCCTCCTCCTCCTCCTCCTCCTCCTCCTCCTCCTCCTCCTCCTCCTCCTCCTCCTCCTCCTTCTCCTCCTCCTCCTCCCCCTCCCCCTCCTCCTCCTCCTCCTCCTCCTCCTCCTCCTCCTCCTCTCCACAGTGACTATGGCTTCCGGCTCAGTGAGGACCTCTCCCTGCAGGTCTGTGTTCCTGACCCAGAGTTCCTTGGCGACCTCTACGCTCCTCCGGTCCCGTGTCCCGTCGGCACCTCGTACCGCCGCAGCAAAGGGTCGGTGCCCGTCGCCGCCGGCAACTAACGGCTTAATGACCACACACACACACACACACACACACACACACACACAGACACCTGCTGCTGCTTCCAACCTGATAATTAGGAGCCGCAGTCGTTAGTTTTTATTATGTTAATGAGCTGTAATTACCTGAGAGCTGGTCTGGATACAAACCGCTCCAGAGCTGCTGCTGCTGCTGCTGCGGCGGCGTTCGCTTGCTGAGAGCGCCCCCAAGTGTCCGACTGAGGGAAGTGACTCTCTGTGTGTGTGTGTGTGTTGCGGCTGCAGCTACAGGAAGGTTCCAGGCGACAGCTGCAGTGGAGGAGACGTGGAGTCGCGGCTGGACGGAGAGATGCTGCCCTGTCCCGTCGGAGGTGAAACTAAACTTTATTTAGTTTATTATTATTTTTTTAAAAAACATCAAAATAAACAAACAGATGAATCCTTTAACTGTTTGTTTGTTTGTTAATGTGTTAAACAGCTGATCCAGAGTCAGTGGCTGCAGCTCAGAGATCAATGAATCAGTGAAATAATTAATAATCTAAACATTTTTAACGTGAGACTTGATGTAAAGTTCAAGTTAATTCAGTTTAAAGGTGTAAAATGAGAACAACAACAACAAAACAGAAGAAATAAATAAAATCCTGTGATTTTTACGTTGTTTAAATCAACGAGTTACAACGTGTTCATCAGTGATAACAACAGTATTTAATAATCATTATAAAACGGAAAGGTGAAATCCGGCGATCTGATTGGTTGTTAACCGTGGTATATTGAGCATATACCACGGCTACTATTCTAAAACCTTATCACAGCGTAGGCTATCACTCCGCCTCAGGCACGTATGACTGGTATGAATGGAAGTTGTTGTCATGTATCCATGACAACGGACTGTTGCCGAACAACGGCCCTTAGCCGTGGTATAATGAGCATATACCATGGCCTGTCGTGATATATTGCTTAAATAACTGATGAGCTGCTGCCTGGAGCTGATGAATAATGAATCAGAGTCGATCTGGTGGAACTGGTTCTGTCCTCAGGTTGGTCTGGAGACAGTCTGGGTTCAGAGGCGTCTACTCTCATCTCTACTGTCTCTACTGTCTCTACTCTGGTGTCTCTACTGTCTCTTATCTCTAATGTCTCTATTCCCTCTATACTGTTTTTACTGATCTTTAATGTCTACTGTATTGGTCTTTAATGTCTCTACCCCCTCTATAAGGTCTCCTCTTATCTCTACTGTCTCTTATCTCTACTGTCTCTAACCTGTCCCTCCTGTCCCTCCTGTCCCTCGTGTCCCCCCAGAGAGCAACGAGTTCATCCTCTACGCCGTCAGAAACTCCATCCATCGCTACGACCTGGCGACGGGCGCCGACCAGGCTCTGCCTCTGGCCGGGCTCAGAGAGGCCGTGGCGCTGGACTTCGACTACGACAGGAACTGTCTGTACTGGGCCGACATCTCGCTGGACACCATACAGGTGACCTCTGACCTCTGACCCTCTGTAGCCATGGCTACATGCACACAAATAATCAGAATAAATCAGAAATAAATGCCGATCTGAATAAAACTGCGTCATGTGAACACGTCGATGGGAGAAATTTTAATCTGAATTGACTCATTTGTCAAGAAATGATGGTGTCAGGGGGCAAAGCGCTAAATTGGTTCAGAAGTTATATACATGACAGGGAGCAAAATGTTCATGCCAATAACAGTAAATCACAGCGTAACATTATGAAGTATGGGGTCCCACAGGGATCAATATTAGGACGCTTCTTTTGATCTCATATGTAAATGATTGTGATTGTAAACTCCTCTCCTCTGAAGTCATTTTTGCTGATGACACAAATTTATTTCTGTCACACAAAAAACTTGGAACATCTCCAAAAATTGTTCGTAGTTTTGACTCTTTTATTCAAGCATTTACGGTATTTATTTATTTAAAATGTTTATTTGACAGGAACGATATATACAACATTGCCACAAAAACTGGGAAAATGTGATGCATATAAGACGTCTAGCTTCAGCTAATTTGCAGTCTTTGTCCCTGGTCAAGCTTTAGAATAGAATAGGATAAAATATACCGAACACAACAAATGCAATGATACAAATACAGTGGAGAATACAGTGAATAGGTACCATGAATAAATAAACTCAGCTGCAAATTTCAGATTAAAACACATTTATAAGTGAAGAAACGTCGCTACGCACACGGAGCGGAAACAACGTAACCAGACAACTTTCAGTATCAGCTCTCTGGGCCTGTTTATTCTGATCGATCCATCGTTCATACGCAGCATTTTCATTTGGTTTGAACCGATTTTGATTGGAGCATCTGGCTCCATGTGAACCCACTGCAGTGTTTCCTCTAGGATTTTTTTAAGGAGTGGTGGCGCGGCGCAGCTGTCCTGTTAAACTTATGGGCTACAATAATTATAATAATTATATTAATATAATAATAATTTTCTTTATAAGCCCAGACGACTGAGACACTCAGTTTTTTTTGGGCTTTTCCACTAGCACTCGAGCGCGACATCCGACACGAGAATCAAATCCGCTAATTTTAAAAACACAATGACAACAGCGACCACTGATCTGTACTGAGACTGTTGCTATTCTGTCACCTGAGTTAAATGATGCTGCGGAAAAACACACTGTGGTCCGTCATCGAGGTGCAAAGAGTAGATACTGAGCAAGAGAGTTATCTGTGTATTTTTTTGTTGTGATCACTGTACTGTATTTTATTGCATTTTACCCTTGTTGTAAAGCACTTTGTGATTTTATCTATGAAAAGTGCTATATAAATTAAACTTACTTACTTACTTACTTATCTGTAGTTTACCTTCGTACTCGCGAGTACTGGAAACTCCAACTTCACTCTGTGCAGTGTTTCCTCTACATGCATTTAGGAGTAGCGGGCCGCCATTCCTAAATCCTAGCCGCAGCTCCTTCAAATTTCTTTCTTTCTTTCTTTTTTTTTAAATTGTTGCAAATACACCTCCACCGCCGCATGTCTCCACCTTCACAGCAGAGTCCTGCACTGGGTCAGGTAAACATGGCCGCCAGCAGCAGCACTCGTTCTGACGTGTGTTTTTGTCTCGTGCAGCGTCTGTGTCTGAACGGCAGCTCGGGTCAGGAGGTCGTGGTCAGGAAGGACCTGCAGAACGTGGAGGCCTTGACCTTTGACCCCATCAGCAGGCTGCTGTACTGGGTCGACGCCGGGGCGCAGAAGATCGAGGTGTGTGTGTGTGTTTGAGTTGAGTTGAGTGAGGTCAAAGGTCAAACATCAGCACTGCCTCACCTCTGTGTGTGTGTGTGTGTGTGTGTGTGTGTGTGTGCAGGTGTCTAACCCTGATGGAGATCTGCGTCACACGCTGCTCAACTCCTCCATCCTGGAACATCCTCGAGCTCTGGTGCTGCTGCCGGGAGAGAGGTGAACACACACTCCTCCTTCCTCTTCCTTCTCTTCCTTCTTCTCTTCCTCATCTTCTCCTCCTCTCCCTCCTCTTCCTCCTCCTCCTCTTCTTCTCATTTTCCTCCTCCTCTTCTTCTCTTCCTCCTCCTCCTTCCTCTCCTCTTCCTCCTCTTCTTCTCTTCCTTCTTCTCCTCCCTCTCCTCTCCTTTCCTCTCATCTTCCTCCTCCTCCTCCTCTCCTCTTCCCCCTTTTCCTTCTTCTTCTCCTCCTCCTCTTCCTCATCCACTTCCTCCTCCTCATCTTCTTCCTCCCCTCCTCTTCCTCTTCCTCTTCTTCCTCTCCTCTTCACCCTTTTCCTTCTTCTCCTCCTCCTCCTCCTCTTCCTCTTCCTCCTCCTCTTCCTCCCCCTCTTCCTCCTCCTCCTCCTCCTCTCTAAACAGATGACCGGACACTTTCTCCATCTTCTGTATCTCACGTCACAAACATTTGCTTCCACTTCTCTAAACACGTTTCTTCTTCTTTCTCTCCTTCACGATGAGCTCCGCTGCTGCTCGTCTTTTATTTTCTTTCCGTCAGCAGATGATTTTATTCTCTTTTCCCTCCCGACTCTGTCGTCATTGGAGACGAACGAGGTCAAACTCCTCCGTTCGTCCCTCAGAGCTCAGACACAGAAACGTCTGGTTGACTCGTTGTTTATGATAAATCGAACAAAGCTCAAACTTCCTGTCCGATAGAAGAGGAAGAGTTATGCTGCGTTCAAAACAACTCGGAGGTCGGAATTCCTAACTCGGAAATTTCCGACTTCCGACGTCATTGCGTTCACGCTGCAGGAACTCAGAAGAGAAAAAACATGGATACCTGAAGGAAGTTTGGCATATTGTGGCTCATCGCTGAATACGAAAAATACATGCAGCAGTAAATTATATTTGTTTTGGAGGAAAATGAAGAGGAGAGGCGACGCCGCAGATGAGTGCACATATAACGTTATAGCCTTGATAACCATTACATACTTGATTTCCGTCACATACGAGGACCACAGTTTCACACCGTACAACAATCACAGCTATAAACGTATTTTATATAGGCTACTGCAATAAAACACAAAATATATTAAAACCTCAACAAATAACTTAAAAATTCTAACAGTTTAAGACGAGGGCCGCGATGTTTTGATGTTGTCGTGACGTCAAGTCGGAAATTAGGAGCTCTGAAATGATACCCAAGTTTCCGACCTGTAATTTCCGAATTCGACGCCTTTCAATTCGTTTTTGACAACTCGGAGCTCGTTTTTTTCCGACTTCCGAGTTGTCTTGAACGCAGCATAAGACTCCCTGTTCCCTCCCTCAGCCTGATGTTCTGGACCGACTGGGGCGACCGGGCCGCCGGCGTGTACCGCAGCTTCATGGACGGGACCAACGTGTCCTGCATCGTGTCGGAGGGCGTCCGCTGGCCCAACGGCATCACGGCCGACGACCAGTGGCTGTACTGGACCGAGGCGTACAGCGACCGCATCGAGAGGGCCGACTTCAGCGGCGGCCAGAGGAGCGTCCTGATGGAGGGGCTGCCACACCCGTACGCCATCGCCGTCTTCAAGGTCAGCACACACTCAGACATTTAAAACTAAAACTGGTTTATTGGGCCCAGACCGGAGCCCTGTGGAACTCCTCAGATCAGTTAGACAGATATTTATTAGATTAGATGTTTTAATATTTTATATATCAAATGTGAAAAACTTGAAGAATGCAGTGAATTTAACTGCATTAGCTCATTGTTGACTCCCCCTCATGCTGATGAATACTCCAGAGTAGTTTTTTATTCCTCAAAGTGCATCTGGAGACCCGGGAGGCCGGTTCGTAGTCCAATGAAAATGTATATGAGAGTAATAGGGACCGACAGAAAAACGTCCAAAAAACTACACAAAAACCATTTAATATTCCTCCACACTGCTCGTTCACTGCAATCCAAGTGTCCTGAAGGGAGATAGTCCAGAGTTTACTCGAAACAACGTCATTTAGGACATTTTTACAGGCTAAACAGTCCTGTGTTGAATTTGCCTGAATGATGTCATTTTGAGTAAACTCTGGACTATCTCCCTTCAAGACACTTGGATTGCAGTGGACGAGCAGTGTGGAGGAATATTAAATGGTTTTTGTGTAGTTTTATGGACGTTTTTGTGTCAGCCCTTATATTAATCTCATATAGTTTTCGTTGGACTACGAACCGGCCTCCTGAGGATTTAATTTTTTGGTGAACTATTCCTTTAAGGCTGAAAATGCGTTTGAAGCTTCTTCTTCTGTGTTTCATCCCCAGAACGACCAGTACTGCTCTTAGTGTTTTTTTTTAAGTTAATTAGCAAAAAAACATGGCCCCAGACTGGAGCCCTGTGGAACTCCTCAGATCAGTTTGTGAAATATTTATTAGGTATTAGATTAGATGTTTTAATTTTTTATGTATAAAATGTGAATTTAACAGTAAATTTAACTGCATTAGCTCTTTTAATGTGAAAATATGAACAAGTATTAAGGCTGAAAATGTTTCTGAAGCTTCTTCTTCCGTGTTTCCTCCTCAGAACGACCTGTACTGGGACGACTGGTCCAGGATGGGAATCTTCAAAGCTCCGAAAGGCGGCTCGCCGAACAACGAGCTGATCGTCGGGCGGCTGACGGGCGTCATGGACCTGAAGATTTTCTACAAGGGGAAGAGCAGAGGTAAAAGAAAAGAAAGAGAAAGAGAAAAGGGGCTCTAGACCATGTGCAGGAGAATGCCGGGTTCAAATCCCGGCCAGGATGATCATTTGTTTCCCGTCTTACCTCCACTGTTCCATAAAAAAATAACTTGGAAAAAAAGAGAGAGAAACTTAAATCACCATGTTTACCACCAAAATTAATATGAGGTTCAAACACATCAGTTATGAACCTCTCCAAAATAAAAGTCCCCGCATTTGAAAGCATCAGAAACCAAAACGGATAATGAATCCTTTAAACAAATATTTCCCTGAATCAGAAAAAAGAGAGCGGTCAAGTGAAATTCATCTTAAACAACCTCAAGATCTCATAAAACACACAAATAACAGTCTCTATACAAACAGAGCAGATCACAGGTGAGAATAACATTCAGGATTAATGATTAGTGCAGTGGATCCAACAGAAACAGAACAGAAATTATGAGGAAAAAATATGAATACAAATATGTTTTTTAAATATTGTCAAAGAAAAACAAATTTTTTGTATTTACATATGAAGACCTGTAGTTTAATATCTCGGTCTGATTGTGCACAAACAAATAACATCAACTACAGAAACTGGAGAATCAACACGAAGAGCTGGTTGCAGAGAAAATAAAATAATCAAATCATCAAATCATCTGCTGTAAAATCAGATCATTCATATTCTGTTGTGGTCTCAGACGTCAAACATCATGATTTTTAAAGATTTTAAATGAGCTGTGAGTTGGAGAAATGTTTGTTAACCCTCTCCTTGTGGTCCTCGTCGTCCTCCAGGACACAACGCATGTGCCGACCAGCCCTGCAGCCTGCTCTGTCTGCCGCAGCCGGGCCACCGCCACACCTGCGTGTGTCCGGACGGCGCTCCGACCGTGGCCATGCCCAACGGGGAGCTGCAGTGCCAGTGTCCGAGCGGCTACCAGCTGCACAACAGCACCTGCGTCAAGATGGGTGAGACGGACACAACGCTGCAGGGTCACAGTGACGACGATGATGATGATGATTATTATTATTATTAAAGGAGAATTACGGCCATTTTTGACCCCTAAATCGTTGGGGGGAACAAAAAACGCGACTAAAATTGATGCAGGCAAACCAGAGTTACACCATGGCTACCCGGCGCTAGGGATAGCGACAACGCTAACCCATGGGGGCAATTCTTTCAACCACAACAAACACTCAGAAAACAATCAAATATCTATGGTACATGACTGGAATCCTTAGAGACACCACTGAACTCATAAAGTGTACAGTAGAAACAGTATAAACTTTGTGTTTTTGCATGTAGTCATCACCTCAGACAGCCGTTAACTCTGAAACATCCTGGAAAGACATTACTATCCGATCGCAGAGCGCCTGCTCTCCCCGCCACAGAAACAAACACTTTTTCCTTGTTGATGATTTCTTTACAAAAATAAACGGTTGGAGATGTTTTGGACATTATACTGCATTGCTCCACTGTTTATTTTTGTAAAGAAATCATCACAACAAGGAAAAAGTGTTTGTTTCTGTGGCGGGGAGAGCAGGCGCTCTGCGATCGGATAGTAAGGCTATCTGAGGTGAGTGACTACTAGGGCTGGGACGATATGCTTTTCTCCCGATTTGAGTCTTCTACGATTTTTTGGATGCCGATTCGATTTAAATTGCGATTCTACGATATTGCCGATTTTCTAGATTTTTAGTCTGCATTTTTAACACGAGTGATTGTCTACAGACTATTCCAGGAACCGTATTTCCCCCAAAAATACACATCACATGTAAGTCAGTTTTTAAGATTTATTCAGCAGCAATATATATGTTTACTCTCTTTTCAAAAGCCTGGACTGCATAAAAGAGGCAAAAATAAAAGAGTGTAGAAAAAACAGGCTTCTGAAACCTTTCTGACAAAATGAGATATAGACTGAGGTAAACTGCTACATTTTAACATTTATCTGCACACAAATACTGTAGGAGCCTATAGATTAACATACTCCATTATAAAGTGAACTTAAACCCTTTTCAAAACCTGGACTCTCTATATGTAAAAAAAAAAAAAAAAAAAAAAAAGGCTAACAAATGCACATTGCACATTATATAAAAAAAAGAAATTGATTTTTGAAAAAAAAAAAAATCGATTTAAAAATCGTCCAAAAAAATATCGCGAGACTTAGGTAAATCGATTTTTTCTCCCACCCCTAGTGACTACATGCAAAAACACAAAGTTTATACTGTTTATACTGTACACTATATGAGTTCAGTGGTGTCTCTAAAGATTCCAGTCATGTACCAGAGATATTTGATTGGTTTTAGTCGCGTATTTTGCTTCCCCCAACACTGGGTGACCATCAGGACAATGATTTAGGGGTAAAAAATGACCGGAATTCTCCTTTAAGGTGATGATGATGATGATGATGATGATGAGAGCTTACATGTGACCCCCTCCGTCTCCTCCAATCAGAGCACAGCTGCTTGCCGAACCAGTACCGCTGCTCCAACGGCCGCTGCATCAGCAGCATCTGGAAATGTGACAGCGACAACGACTGTGGAGACATGAGCGACGAGCAGGAGTGTCGTACGTCTGCAGCACTGTCACTGTATACATCATGTGTAACACGTCTGTTTGTTTGTTTATTTATTTATTTATTTGTCTGTTTTTGTTTGTGTCCTGTAGCCACGACGACCTGCGACCCGTCCAACCAGTTCCGCTGCGTGGCGTCGGGCTCCTGTATCCCTCTGGCCTTCAAGTGCGACCACGAGGACGACTGTGGAGACAACAGTGATGAAGAGCATTGTGGTGAGAGCTGCTGCTGCTGCTGCTGCTGCTGTTGTTCTTGTTGTTTATTCTCTGTGTCGCTGTAAAACTCATGTTAGGCTGTGAGTGTGGATGGTTCACGGCTCTAATGAAGCTCATTGTGGGTTTTTTTAGAGCTAATAAGCAGAAAATGAACAGAATAGAAAAATAAACCATTATTTAAAGGGACAATGAGGAGTTTCTCCATCGGCAGAACGACAATAAAAAAGTCTCACGTTAATGTGGATGAATCTCCGCTACCCACACTTGTTAATGGGTCCATTTTCGATAAATATATTGTTTTGTCTCTATCGTTATTTTGTTATTATTATTAGTGGTGGAGATGCTGGGCGAGCCGACCAGCGTTTCCTTACTTTGAGTTTTGTGGCGAGTCATGAGAATATCGCCGCCGAATTGCCGTTTATGGTCGAACTACGACGGCATGTGATCGTCTTCGAACCTCTGACTTTAATTCTTGATGAATGAAAACATGAGTCTGTCTTGCCCCGGTCAAAGAATTTCACGGTGTGAAAACGTAGTGTGAAAACGCTTCGCTTTTCCAAAACTCCTCGTTGTCCCTTTAAGTTTTTTTTTGCATGAAGATGCTTATAATAATGTATTTTAATGAATTATTTATAAGCTGGATTGAAGCTGTGTTGTAACAGTTGGACGTGTGTAATTAATTTAACTTTCAGGTTGAAGGGTTCAGCAGCTCTCTCAATAATCTGTATCTTTAAGATTTCACTTCCTGTCTGATACAATAATTCTCAAAGATGTCTGATTTAGCTGGAACAAGATCAAACAGATAAGAGTTAAAATTGTCTAATTGTTAATTAGTTTATAATAGAATAAAAACAACAGAAATGATCATTAGTTATGGTTGTACAGAGAATGAGAGTGGCCCCAGATCGGAGCCCTGTGGAACTCCTCAGATCAGTTTATCGGATATTTATTTGATTTTAGATGAGATATTTTAATATTTCATGTGTAAAATGTAAAAAACAATCAAATTTACCGTATTAGCTCTTGAAATGTAAAAATATAAACAGGTATTAGGGTTAAACAAAGTTAATGTGATAACTCATTAATGCAAATTCCTTTTATCAATGCTTTTTTTCTCCGTCTCTGTTGAACTTTGTTCCATTACAAAGCAACAAATTTGTTCAGTTTTTAAATATAATACTTAATCAAAAGATGACTAAAAGATGTGCTATCAATCATGATTTAATATTGTAATTGGTTATAAATTTATATTGTATTGTAGCTTATTCAAGATTCCCAAAGATCTTTGTGTGGGCTTAATCAGTTTAGTTTAGTTTCATAGTGACAACACAATTTAATAAAGTTTTCCAAACTTTGGAGCTCAATTTTAGTTTTGTTGTTGTTTCTCTGTTCGTCAGAGTCTCACCAGTGCGGCCCGGGTGAGTTCACCTGTGCTCGGGGAGTTTGTATCCGGGAGGCGTGGAGGTGCGATGGAGACAACGACTGCAGAGATTGGTCGGACGAAGCCAACTGCACGGGTGAGCGACCGTCCGCACGGCGCCTGCTGCTGGAAATAAAATAAAATAAAATAAAGCAGGTGATGACGAGACGTTAACCTGAGCTGTGTTTGTCCCCAGTGGGCCACCATACCTGCGAGGCCAGCAGCTTCCAGTGTCACACCGGCCACTGTATCCCTCAGCGCTGGATGTGCGACGGAGACGACGACTGTCAGGACGACTCGGACGAAGACCCTCGATACTGTGGTGAGTTCACAGACATCCTGTAAATCTCAGGGAATAAATGTGATGCGTGAAGAGTTGGTAGCTGAAACTAATTCAAACTCGTATAGTATATGAGCTCAAGTTTCTAATGTTAATCTTTTGAGTTTCGGTTTCTTAAACTTGAACATTTGTCTTGGTCTCCAGAGGGAACTCGCTGTAAAGGTTTCCTCTGCTCCAACGACACCTGTTTACCAGCCACCGTCCACTGCAACGGCATCCAGGAGTGTCCGGACGGAGCCGACGAACACAACTGTGGTGAGTGAGACACACACACACACACACAGACACACTAGAACTGAACAGAAAATTCCATTTGCATTAATTTTGATATCTGTTAATTAAGTTACTCTACGATGTTGTATTAGGGCCACATTATAACTTTTTTTTTTTTCACATACTACAAGAATAAAGTCATAATATTACGAGAAAAAATACCTAATTTTATGAGAACAAAGTTATAATTTTACGAAAATAACGTGGCAATTTTATGAATGTAAAGTCGAAAATTTAGGGGAAAAAGTGACAAAGTCATAAATTAATATTTTCTCAATGTGCCCTAATACTCTGTCTTAACTAGTAACTTAATTAACATATATCAAAATTGATGCAAATTGAATTGAAAACTGTGACTTTTTTCTTAAAGTTTGTGAGAAACAAATTTCTGTTGTAGTAACTCTAAATAATGTATCAAATAAATAATTCACAGATACAACGTAAGTTTGTGATGTCAACATTCAGTCTGTATGAAAATATAAAGCTATACGGTGTGTTAACATGTTTGTTTTGTTTGTTTGCCCCTCAGACCCTCTGTGCACTCGTTACATGGAGTTCGTCTGTAAGAACCGAGCTCAGTGTCTGTTCCAGTCTCTGGTCTGTGACGGGATCAAACACTGCGAGGACGGATCGGACGAGGACGCCGAGTACGCAGGATGTGGTGAGACTTCTAACTCAGAAAGCCTCCTGCTGGGACACTGTTGCCTAGGGAGGAGGAGGAGGAGGAGGAGGAGGAGGAGGAGGAGGAGGAGGAGGAGGAGGAGGAGGAAGAGCAGCAGATAAAATCTAAAACCTCCGTCCTCAGCCTGTCTGACCCAGTGCGGTACGGTGGCCCTGAGGGCTCAACTCGACAACAACAAATCAGCTTCATCAGTTTAACGACAAGTGTTTCCATGGAGACAAAGCTTGGTGTGTTTTTCTGAAGCTGCAGTGAGTTGAGCCCTCAGGGCCACCGTAGTTTCATTCGTTTATCTACTGAACCAAATGATGAAGGATCCTAAAGTAAAAGGATTTACTCTCATATAAATTATGTTTGTTTTTTTGTTTTTTTGCCGGTGAATTCCCTTTTTTGTTTTTTGATACTGAAAATAAAAATGAGTTTTAACGTCTCTCTGTGTTTTTTTTCCAGCCACGCCGTCTGAGTTTGGTAAAGTGTGTGACAGCTACACCTTCCAATGCGCCAACGGAGTGTGTGTGAGTCTGGAGTGGAAGTGCGACGGTATGGACGACTGTGGGGATTATTCTGACGAGGCCAACTGTGGTGAGGAGGAGGAAGGGGGGCGGAGCTACAGCACGAATATTTAATTAGAATAATGATGTAATGCATGAGTGAGGAGGTTCACTGTCTCTGTCTCCATCTCCGTCCTGCAGCTGCTCCGACCGAACTCCCCGGCTGCTCCAGGTATTTCCAGTACGAGTGCAAGAACGGTCGCTGCATCCCGACCTGGTGGAAATGTGACGGAGAGAACGACTGTGGAGACTGGTCGGACGAGGCCCAGTGCACCGGTACAACAAGCTCATAATATTCATTTATTATTAATTATTATCAACAAGAACAGATTTAACACGAGTCTATAGACAGACACAATCTGATCCGATTTAATTTGATACATATATTATAAAGTAAAATGTACAAACCAAACTATTACTAATAACTTTAAAGCTCCATGTTCTATTCTTCATATTTAAAGGGATAGTTCAACATTTTGGCAAATTGGCCCATTGGCATGATCAGGGACAGGGACAGTTTTTCATCAAGCAGTCTCTGAATTTCCTATTGTCCACCAGAGCGTTTTGGAGTTGTTGGATTGTGTATTTGATGAGTTTGATGAGAGAAACCAAGAAATCCCATGAGCCTCCGTAGTGTAGCTGAGCAGCTCACGGCTCTGCTCCACCGCTCTAAAAATAGCTTTCACCGATAATTAAAGGTAACGAAACCTACTGCTATGACTATAGGCAAGGCAAGGCAATATTATTTGTATAGCCCGTTCTTACAAACAGTTTGTCTCAAAGGGCTTTACATGTCATCGCAACAACATCCTCTGTCCTTAGACCCTCACATCGACTGAGGAAAAACTTCATGGAAAACCCTTTTAACAGGGAAAAATAGGAGAAACCTCAGGGTGAGCAACAGAGGAGGGATCCCTCACCCAGGACGGGCAGACGTGCAATAGATGTTGAAACAGTAGGGATTATGGCACTGGGCCAGTTTGCCAAAATGTTGAACTATCCCTTTAATCTCTCCATGTATTCACATTGGAGCTGTCACAGTTAGTATAATAAAGTTACATTAGAAAGCAGCATTTGTCGTATATACATACAGTATATACTCTTTATATTTATATAGGTAACTAACAAAACACTTTAGTTTAGTTTGATCATTCAGATAAATTATAAAGTAAAAGTAAAAAATAAACTTAAACATTATAAAAAACAATTCCAGCTATAAACTTTATATTTTACTCTGAGTGTTTCTTTTAATTTTCCGTTTCTCTCTGTTGTTGTGTTTCCTCTCTCCTCCTGCAGGGGGCGTGACTCCTCACACCGTGGCCCCCGGCCCCTCCACCTGCGCCCCCAACCGCTTCCACTGCGGCTCCGGCGCCTGCATCATCAACACCTGGGTGTGCGACGGCTACGCCGACTGTCCGGACGGCAGCGACGAGCTTGGATGTCCCACAGGTCGGAACCGGTTCTTAGACTCAGATTCTTTATCTGTCGTTTCTACATGTTAGAAACATAGAGAAGGAAAAGTGTTTCTCAGTGAGATAAAAAGATAAAAGACAACCAACCCATCCGTATCTGCTCAAAACTCACCTTTTAAAATTAGATTTTAATATATAATTTGGTGTTTTTTATACAGTTTTATTGCTGTTTTTAATTTTATTTCATTCTGACTTTGCTTTATTTTATGATTTTTAATGTGTAAAGTGTCTTTGAGTATTTGAAAAGCTCTTATAGTATAAATAAAATGTATTATTATTATTATTTTTATAATAATAAATAACCTAAGAACCAACATTAGGAAATAAAAGGCAAGGCAGCTTTATTTATACAGCACATTTCAAACCAAGGGGCAACTCAATGTGCTTTACATGAAAATAAAACATTTACCAATAAGAACCAGAAAAGGAAAAAAAACAAACAAACAAAACTGCATAAAAACATATTTTATTTTAATTCAAAACATTTTTTTTTATTAAAATAAAGCCCAAAATAGTAAAATTTGGAAACATCAAAGCAGAAGTAAGCGATCCGGTCGTTTTTCTGGCTTCTTGTCAGCCGATGGAGTTAGCAGCCCCCGCCCTCGTCATGGATCTATTGGTCCTCGTCCCTAAGTCACCACATTCACGCGCATCCCTTGGCTGCACACACAGAGAGGACCGTCCCTTTATGCCGTTCTCTCTCCTCATTGGATAAAGGTTGTAGGATACAAGGAAATAAAATAAAAGTTTTCTCCTCAGCTTACAGCAGAGCAGAGTGACTGACAGACCCGTGTTTCAGACCAAACACTCTATATAAGTGATTGCTGTCAGAAGATAGAACTATTCAAGACTTATATTAACACAAATATTCCGCTTACTTCTGCTTTAAACATACAGTTAAAAGCAAGACAAAAGAATAAAGAAAGTACAGGAGGGAAAAAAAAGATACATACAGTATATAAAGCATTAAATATGAGTTGAACAAAATGTTCCTGAGTTTATAATTAATAATAATGATGAAAACTGACTATTATGTATTTGTTTTTACAGATTTTAATCAAACAGAGAAAACGGAAAACAAAAAATCAAATGAATGAATAACGTCAGTAACATCCTCCTCTTCTCCTTCTTCTTCTGCTGTTGTTTCTGTGCAGTGGTCAACGTGACGATGGCGCCGGCCCCCACCCCGGCGCCCCCCGCCCCCCCCTCGCCCGGCCGCTGCGGTCGGGGTCAGTTCCTGTGCCGCCGCCCGCCGCGCTGCATCCCCGACTGGCAGCGCTGCGACGGACAGACGCACTGCCAGGACGGATCGGACGAGGCGCACTGCCGTGAGTCACACACACACAGACATTAGGGCTGGGCCAAAAAATCGATTTTTATATTAATCGCAATTTTTTTCTGGCAACTTTTAAAAATCGATTGTCATACCAGAATCGATTTTTTATTTTTTTTTTTGTAATTTTTTTATTTTTTTGGGACGACCAATCTTTATTGTACGATCATGTATTCTGTGCCATTACACTCGACAAAGTCAAACCGGCCTGTTGTGTTCGTTTGTTCGTTCACAGATGTATCTATGTGAACAAACGAACACAACAGACAAAGTGATGTGATGTGTGTATTGTTTTTTGTAAATATGACTTATGATGTATTATCAAGTGTTTGGTTCAACCTGCTCTTGTTTAAGGACAGAAAATCACAATAATTGGTAAAATCGAATCGCAATACTTGTTTAATCAGAATCGCAATTTAAATCGAATCGGGACCCAAAAACCGTTAGAGAATCGAATCAGCACAGAAGCATATCGGCCCAGCCCTAACAGACATACACATACCTACCTACAGCAGCAGCCAACAGTATAATAACCCCCTCTCCCCCCTCCCCCCTCAGCCACGCGCGGGCCTCTGTTCTGTGTGAACGGGACGCGCTGCTCCGACGGCGAGGCCTGCGTCCTGGACGGAGAGAGATGTGACGGCTTCCTGGACTGTTCAGACCACAGCGACGAGGACAACTGCACCTGTAGGTCCAGCACCGCGTCCGTGTGTGTGTGTCTGTGTGTGTGTGTGTGATCCAGACCATCTCTGAAAGTGTCTGGGTCCTCAATAGGGGTGGGAACCTTTACCGGTACACAACAACGGTACCTGTTTTCAGTACTTTTTGTGTTTATGTGTGGTAATTAAAGTTATTTTGTCTATAAAAAATAGTCAAAATTCAGAATGGGAAATTAATTTCGAATAATCATTCAATGAAAAAAAAAAGATTGAATAGTTCATGAGACTATCTTGTCTGGAAAAAAATGTAAATGTTTTCTTTTTACTGAGGCGGAAGGAGAAACATGGAGAGACTCCTACAGCCTCAGAAAGTTCTGTGTGAAACTCTGTAAATAAAAAAACAAATGAAACTGAGGCGCAGCACAAATTTAAGGTGCAGACTTTGAAGAGAATTGGTCGGTACCCATCCCTAGTCCTGAATGTTCAGTAACAGATGACAACACTGTCTGGTCTGAACTGGTCCCAGTCAGACTCAGTGAGTCCGAACTAGTCCAAACAGGTCTGAAATGGTTCTGATATGTCTGATCTGGTCTGAGTAGGTCTCAGTGGGTCTGGACTGGGTCCATATTCAGGATCCTGTGGACAGAGGCTTCTCATCTGACGGTGGTTTCATCACAGTGCAGCGCTGCCACCTACTGGTTGTTGTGTGGTAGTCAGGAGAAGGGCCACTGTTAAATCTCCTGTTTGTTCTGGTGAATCTGCATTTTATTAAAGTAGAAGAGAAAGTCTGGACCGAGTCAGAGCTGTGAAAATTAATTTGTCAGAGTTTGGTTTGAGCGCAGGTTATTCTGTTGGAATAAAGACATGATGGTGTTGTCTTTACTTCAAATGAAGTGGAAATGACTTCTGTTGTTGTGTTTTATTTCATTAGTTTGTAATCTCTCTCCTCAGTGGACTCCCTGGCCTACAAGGTCCAGAACCTCCAGTGGACCCCGGACATCCTGGGCGCCATCACTCTGACCTGGTCGCGTCCCAAGAACCTCCCCGTGGACTCCTGCTACTTCCTGGTTTACTACAGGTCACTTCCCGTCTGTGCTCCGTGTGTCTGTGTGTGTGCATAGATATAAACACGTAGGCTAGATGCCGCCTCTGACGCTGCTGTCCATTGGAACGATGCGTCAACGCGGCCGCCATCTTGGGCAGGGTGAAGCCGTGTCTAAATACTGCATTAGTCAACACACTGTAAAAACTCTAAATCTTTCCAAGAATATTTGTCTTATTTCTTGTCAAAATGTCTCGTTTCTAGTCAAAACTAATCTCTTTCAACTTAAAATAAGACTCATCACCTAAAAATGAACTTGTTTTTAGGAAATTTTCTCTTGAAATAATCAGAAAAATCTGCCAGTCAAAGTAAGTTTTTCGTGTTTGTAATAAGAACTTGCTCCACTATCAGATTTTTCTACTAATTTCAAGTGAAAATATGCTTGAAAGAAGTAAAAAGAGTCTAAAAACAAGCTACTTTTTTATGTGATTAGTCTTATTTTAAAGCAGAAGTAAGTGATATATTTGTGTTAATATAAGTCTTAAATAGTTATATCTTCCGACAGCAATCACTTACATAGAGTGTTTGGACTGAAACACGGGTCTCTCAGTCACTCTGCTCTGCTCTGAGCCGAAGAGAAAACATTTATCGTATCCTACAGTTTTTATCCAATGAGGAGAGAGAACGGCATGCAGGGCTGTGTGTGCAGCCAAGGGACGCCGTGAATGTGGTGACGTAGGGACGAGGACTGTTATGGTGCGTTCAAGGAAACTCGTATTTTTCCGACCGTGAAGTGGTACCAGTTCGATCTGGTACGAGTTCACCGGTCGGAAGTTACGAGTGGCCGTTATAGTGACTTTCACCGGTAAAACAGGTCGGAAAAACACGAGTGGGTTGCCTGGAACGCTACAAAGTCGTAAGTTGTGACTTGAAGCTGTAATTTACGATTTCAAAAGCCTGCCTGGAACGCAGCATTAGCGAAAACGACCGGACCACTTACTTCTGCTTTAAATCGCCATAACTCACTGAATATTCAACCGATTTTCAAGCCGTTTAGTTTATTATAAATGTCAAACATATATTTACGATACAACATAGATTGATATATATATATATATATTTTTTTTTTTACCATACATACACTGAAATTTGTTCTACAAGGGTCTTACTGCTTGTCAGACGTATATATGTCTATGGTCAGAAAGCCCTGCCCAAGATGGCGGCCGTGTTGACGCGTCTGACAAGCCTGAATCTACATGTATATATCTTTTTTTTTCATGTATATATTTTTGGGGTCTTTTTCACCTTTTAATGGATAGGAAACTACGTGTATATGTCTGTGCGTGCGTGCGTCTCTGACCTCCGACCTCCGTCCTCAGGCTGGTGGGGACTCAGTCCTGGTCGTCCATGGATACCCACAGCAACAAGACGAGCTACAAGCTGACGGTGCTGCAGCCCGACGCCACCTACCAGGTCAAGGTGCTGACGCAGTGTCTCAGCAAACTGCACAAGAGTAACGAGGTCATCACGGTGCGCACGCCGGAGGGAGGTGGGTCACATGACCAGCACGCCATCGCCACAGCAACCCCGTTACTGTTATATAGCTGCACTTTTTAACCCCCCCTTATTTTGCTCCATGTTTAAATTATCACTTTATTTCTGCACAGTATTCAGGGTGTATTCACACCTGCAGTGTTAGTGCGCACTAAATCTGGTGCGCACTAAATTTGGTCCAGTTTGGGTCAGTGTGAAAGCACATCGCACTCTAATGCGCACCAAAACTAGTGCGGCCTGAGGAGGTGGTCTCGGTTCGGCTCCAGCCGAACTCTGGTGCGTACTAGTTTAGGTGTGAAAGCAACCGCACTCTGGTGCGAGCCAACTGCCAGGCGAACTCAACAAGTTTGAGCTAAAAGGGCTCCCGTAGTCACTGACAACGGGTTAACGCAGCGGGGAGACCACCCGGTGCTCCGGTGCTGCGGAGCTCTGTCCCCACAAACGAAGCAGCAGCAGCGGGGCAGCCGGTCGGTGTGTGTCCGCTGAGTCCGCTCAGGTCGGCGGGTCCGTCCCTCGGGTCCGCGGAGCAGCTGATTACCGAGCAGCGGAGGTCCGTGTTTAACGTTTAACCGGGAACTAACGGGACCGAGCTGGGTGAACGCAACCGGAAACCAGCCGGAAGTACCAAACAGAGTTATACATGCAAACAATATAGAAATAAATGACCAGAGCTACTAACAACCGGCCCTAATGGAGTCTCCATCATGAAAGTTTTATCAATCAGCGCTTCCAGATTCCAACCGGTAGTCATGGAGACGTGACGTTCTCCAAGTTTGGTCCCGAGTGACAAAAAGCAGGTGTGAACGCAACCGCACTAACTGAAAAATGAAACAATGTATCATTTATATTTGGTGCGCACCAGGGTGCGCACTAAACAGGTGTGAATACAAACTAAAACCTTTATTAGTTTGTAAAAAGTTGCTCTGATTCAGATTATTTGGATTATTAGCCTATTTTTTTATTTTGCTCTGTAACATTTTATTTTTCCTAAAAATAAATTAAAACTAAATAACTAACTAAATAAAAACGTACAAGTGATATAATGTGCACAAGAAGTCGGCAGCTCTGAGAACAGTTCAGATTCAGATTAAAATTATTATTATTAAACATTTTTTTGTTCATGGTATGTTTATTGAATTGAAAAAAAATGATTTTCTTTTTTCTTTTTTTTTTAACACATACATTAATAGAAGATACAAGATCGGACAATGAGGGAACCATTTATCCGTTTACAAGAATGACAACAGCACATACAAACAAACAAGAAAGAAAATTAAAAAAATAAATAAATAATGAAAATAAATGAATTGATAAATAAAAGGAGGGTTGGGGGTTCAGGGGGGTCAGATTAAAAGTTTTTAATGAAATAATCTTTATTTGATATTTATAGAGGAACATGTACGAGTTTTAGTTTTGTAGAATAAACATTGATCAGACAATGAACTTTATTTATGAAGCTCTTCACTCAGATCAGTGTTCGGTTTGTCTGGTTGTTTCATCTCAGTTGTATTTATTGATTCACATATTGATAATGAATCAGATCAGTTAAATTCAGATGCAAAGCCACAAATCTTTGTCTTTGATGTGTTTGTCTTTAAACTGATTAATTGTATTATTTTCTTGCCAGTGCCCGACCCCCCCAGGAACCTGCAGCTCTCCTGTGACAACGGAGAAGACTGGACGGTCCAGGTGCAGTGGAGTCCGCCGGACAAAGGCCACGGCCTCATCAGGGAGTACATCGTGAGTTCTTCTCCTTCTTTTCTTTCTACTTCTTTTTTTATTCTTCTCTTTCTTCTGCCTCTCTTTCTTTATCTTCTTCTTCTCCTTATTTTCTTTCTACTTCTTTTCTTTCTTGTTTTCTTCGTTTGCTCTTTTTTCTGCCTCTCATTAGCCGTGTTTCCACTGCAGGAGTTCCTGGTAAAAGGAGGGGGTAGGAACTTCTACAGGAACCGTCCTCTCTCTGGGCCCTCTCAGTGGCCGTGTCTCCACTGCAGACAGCGTTTTTTTTACTGCTCTTGTTGTTGTTGTTTTTTTCTGGCAGTAAAGACGCTTTATAAAAATAAAAAAAATTGCTGTTTCGATCGTCACGTAATCCCGCGATCGTGTATTTACCACTCTTTTTTTATCCGGCCTACTGCTACTCTCGTCTTTTACTGACTTATTCTCTCTTTTTTCTGGCCGTTTTTCCGTTTCTAGTGAATGAATGAATGTTTATTTCGATCACAGCATCAAAATTTCTACAAAACAAACAAAAAAAACAAATTCCTGTCAGTAACAAGTACTATATAGCTGGTCGAAAAGGGTTGCGGCTGAAGCAAAGCTTATAGTAACGTTGGGTTTAAAAATGCTGCTTATTTCGGGGCTTTCTCACATCCTGCTTTGAGTCTGACCAATCAGCACAGAGTAAATCTCAATCCCCACCGGGACTTTTTCAGGGCCGATCCGAGTACCTACCCCCTGGACAGGGACTCCGTTCGGCCCCGTAAAGGTTCCTGTAAACGGCCCTGTGGGGGAGGTTCCTGCTGTGGAAACGCGCCTTCTCCTCTTCTCTTCTCTTTCTTCTTCATTTCTTTCTTCTCTTTCTTCCTCTTCTTTTCTTCTTCTTCTCCGTGTGAAACCCTGCCGTGTGTCAGTGTATGTTACTGACACCTGTGTGTGTGTGTGTGTGTGTGTGTGTGTGTGTCAGGTGGAGTACAGCGAGAGCGGAGCTCCTGATTGGACGTCACAGAGAAGCATCACGACCAGCGCCGAGGTGACGGAGCTGCAGCCGGACACACTGTACCGCTTCAGGGTGAGACAAACACACACACACACACACACACACACACACACGGTCGCGTCCGGCCTTTGTTGGCGTTGACATTGACGTTGCCGTGGTGATGTCTCCAGATTGCTGCGGTGACCAGTCGAGGAGTCGGGAACTGGACGGCCGTTAAATCCATCACTCCTAAAAAAGGTGAGGTCACGACGTCGCCCCAAGGGATTCTGGGAAAAACACGACATCGTCACAAACACTTCTTTACTTCCAGTTTCTCCTCCAACGTGTCCAGATGAGACAGAATGAATTATTACAACACAAATGCTTTAAAGGTATAGTTCAACATTTTGGCAAATTGGCCATAATCCCTACAGTCATAGCAGTAGGTTCGTTACCTTTATTTGTTGGTGCAAGCTATTTTTAGAACGGCGGAGCAGAGCCGCGAGCTGCTCAGAGCTACGCTACGGAGGCTCGTGGGATTTCTTGGTTTCCCTCATCAAACTCATCAAATACACAATCCAACAACTCCAAAACGCTCTGGTGGACAAGTTGTGACCTGCACATTCACCACGCTATGAGATAATAACACAACGTTACCAGACAGAGTTGTTGAGGGAAATTCATGCAAAACCGCTGATGCTCGTTGCCTTCAGGGACAGTTTTTCAGCAAGCAGTCTCTGAATTTACATCTAAAACAACTCTGTCTGGTAACGTTCTGTTATGAGCAGCTCGCGGCTCTGCTCCGCCGTTCTAAAAATAGCTTGCACCGACAATTAAAGGTAACGGACCTACTGCTATGACTATAGGGATTATGCCAATTTGTCAAAATGTTGAACTATTCCTTTAAATAAAGACTATTTCAGCTCTAAGTTTCATGCATTCAGATTCTCTGGACTGAAAATCTTTAAGAATTTTAATTTGAAAAACCTCAAGTTTTTTGCATTGAATCGGATAAAAAATGTTAAGAAAATAAAGTTGAGAACCAAATGAGATGTTATGAATGTGTTGTCGCCTCCTGCAGCGCTGCCTCCTCCATCTGTGATCGCTGACAGCATCACCAAGGACTCCATGAGTCTGTCCTTCAGCCTCAACTCCCAGTACGACGTAAGACACCTGCGCCTCTACACCTCTCAACAGTACAGTTCACACATAGACCAGATATTGCACAGCCCTTGTTGCCTTGATTGCAACCAAGAAAAAAAAAGTAAACCTACAATAAATATGGTAAATTAATAAGTACTGATAAGAGTCTATCAAGTGCAGAGTGTCTTGAGGACTTCTAAAAGATCCAAAAAACCAGTAGATAAATGACCTCCAAAAGAATAAAACCTATTTAAGGTTTAGCAGTATTAATGTCCTTTTTAAATTTTGCATATAAACTTGTTAGGAAGCATCCGATGTCTGACCTCTGACCTCTCTCAGGTGCAGCACTACATCGTGATCTTGTCCTGGCAGTTTGACAAACACATGAAGGAGAGCAGGAACTACACGGTCACAGAGGGGATCCTCAAAGGTACCACAGTCTGTCCTGCACCTGAACGCACCATCCTCATCGTCTCTGTCCGGCCCTCACTCTCTCATTGTGTGTGTGTGTGCGTGCAGCCGGCAACCTGACGGCGGGGACGGTGTACGAGGTGGCGGTCTGGGCTCACACCGGCATCGGGGACAGTCCCACCGCTCTGTCCCACCACCAGACGGCCGGGACGCAGCCGGAGAAACCCTTCCTCAAGGTCCGGGCCCTGAACCAGACAGCTGTGGACTGCAGCTGGACCGTCAGCGGAGCGCCCGCACAGGTAATAATAATAATAATAATAATAATAATAAACTTTATTTCTATAGCACCTTTCAAAACCAAGGTTACAAGGTGCTTCACAAAATACAAATACAATATCATTGAGAAAATAAAGCAATGAGAAAGTGAAAAAAACACCATACAGAAAGCAGTGAACAGGCATAAGATAAAATAATGGAAATAGATAAGACAATAGAAACAAAGATCACAAATATGGGGTGGAAAAAGGTAACACACACACACACACACACACACACACACACCTCAGATCGTACCTCAGAGTTTATCCTTCAGCATCTTCAAATGTGTTTTTGATGTAATTTAATTCAAAATCTAAATGAAGAGTTGTCAGGTCAGGGGCTTCATTTATCATTGTGGATACACCTTTTTTGCACCCTTTCTCCCACTTTTCTCCACCAAATTTGGGATCTATCAAGCCAAAACCCCCACTTTTCTTGGGTCCGGTGTGATTTATCAATGGAAATTGCAGAGAGTTGTGCGTAGGCACAGTTTGATAGGTCTGAAAAGGATGTAAATATTTTGGGTGTACGCCATTTTTGGCTTTTCGCCGTACGTGAAAATTTACAGTAGTAGCAGTTTTACATCCTTTTTTATAAATGAGGCCCCAGGTGTAGTGATAATGTTGTAATATCAGCAGGATATATAATACATATATAATATAATAATATGTGAAATAAAATGTAAGAATATTATATATTAAATATTTTGTACTTTATATAATATTTATAATATATACAGTGCTGATTTTTTTAACAGGAAAAAGTTTTTTTTAAAAAGTGACAGAACTCAATAAAATGAACCTCCACGTCTCTGTGTTCCTGAGATCCTTCCACATAAAATAGATCCTTTAGATTCTCAACCTGCTCCATGTTTCACCGTGTGTGTGTGTGTGTGTGTGTGTGTGTGTGTGTGTGTGTGTGTGTGTGTGTGTGTGTGTGTGTGTGTGTGTGTGTGTGTGTGTGTGTGTGTGTGTGTGTGTGTGTGTGTGTGTGTGTGTGTGTGTGTAGATGTACGGTGTGTATTACGCCACCTCCTTCCTGGATCTGTACCGGACTCCTCACCTGGTTCACTCGTCCTCCCTCAGTCTCACCGTCACCGTCGACTCTGACGAGCAGTATCTCTTCCTGGTGAGTCCAAGTCTTTACCCACTTTATTTCACTGCACTCACACCTCCTTCAGGTCTGGATCCAGGTCTTGAGTGTCCGCTGGTCCTGAACAAGTTGTGGAGAACAGAAACTAATAAGAAAAGGAAAATGTGGGAGAAATAATTAAAAATGAAACATACTAATTTTCAGCTGTTTGAAAATGTTCAGTTATATTTCTAATATCAGATTTTCCATATTTGTTGTTCACACTTTAAAAAGTATATTGCAGGTTAAACCAATGCTTAGCGTTAGCAACGTTTAACGTTAGCCAGCATTAGCCAATTTTTAACGCGACTTTTAATGCTAGTGATGTTTAAACACGTTTTACCACTCGTTAGCGTTAGCAACGTTTTAACGTTAGCCAGCATTACCAACCTTTTAATGCTAGCGACGTTTTAACACGTTTTACCGCTCGTTAGCAACGCTTTAACGCATAGCTGTATTGCTCGCTTATTAGCTTGGAGGTTGAAAGCTAGTTGCGCTTCACGTCACTTCTGCAACCACCACAAACTCAATAATTTACCATGTCCATGATAAATTAACACAATCCAAAACTGCTGTTAACACACGAGCTACGGCAGTGGCTAGCATACAACTCCCTCGTGATGTAATATGACGCATTTTTTTGGGGGGAAAAACGTTTTTAGGCGCTTTGCTCAAAACCGCCACTTTTTCGGTTAAATTCTTACCCTTGTGTCTTGAAAAACATTTTAAATCCTCACTCAACTTTTCAAATGGTATTTTTTTGGACAAGATTACACAACCTGCAATACGCTCTTTAAACAATGAACCTGAAATTAGTTTTCAACAAATCCTCATCGGACGTTTTGATATAAAGTCAAGAAACACTTTCATATATACAGTATATGAAAACATCTGGACAACATATGTTTCTCATCTTAATAACAAGTTCTTTAATCACATTGTTATTGTTTAAACGTTGTTTGGTGCGGGTGGAAGGAGAGGTGCATCATGGGATACACAAACATTGATGATCGACAGTATTGATCAGCATCAGTTCTGTCGTCCGTCTCCAGGTGCGTGTCGTCTCTCCGTTCCTCGGCCCTCCCTCCGACTACTGGGTGGTGAAGATGATTCCCAACGAGCGGCTGCCGCCCAGGAACCTGCACCGCGTCCGGGTCGACAAGACGCAGGCCACGCTGAAGTGGCAGCCGCCGTACGACGCCCCCAACACGCCGCTGGTATGACCTCATCACACGTTTATCATGGCGCTGGTTCCAGGAAAAGAAAGTGAATGGGATTTCTGCTGTTCTGTTGATTGGATGATGACCGAAAATAAGATCTGTGGCTAAAACAAGTTTATGATACCTACAAGTTTTTTTTGTTTATTTTGTCTTTGAAAGGGATAGTTCAACATTTTGGCAAATTGGCCCATCGCCATAATCCCTATAGTCTTAGCAGTAGGTTCCTTTAATTGTCGGTGCAAGCTATTTTTAGAACGGCGGAGCAGAGCCGTGAGCTGCTCAGAGCTACGCTACGGAGGCTCATGGGATTTCTTGGTTTCCCTCATCAAACTCATCAAATACACAATCCAACAACTCTAAAACGTTCTGGTGGACAAGTTGTGACCTGCACATTCACCACGCTATGAGATAATAACAGAACGTTACCAGACAGAGTTGTTTTAGAGGTAAATTCATGCAAAACCGCTGATGTGTGTTGCCTTCAGGGACAGTTTTCCGACAAGCAGTCTCTGCATTTACCTCTAAAACAACTCTGCCTGGTAACGTTCTGTTATTATCTAATGGCGTGGTGAATGTGCAGGTCACAACTTGTCCACCAGAGCGTTGTGGAGTTGTTGGATTGTGTATTTGATGAGTGAAACCAAGAAATCCCATGAGCCTCCGTAGCGTCGCTCTGAGCAGCTCACGGCTCTGCTCCGCCGTTCTAAAAAATAGCTTGCACCGACAATTAAAGGTAACAAACCTACTGCTATGACTATAGGGATTATGGCAATGAACCAGTTTGACAAAATGTTGAAATATCCCTTTAACTCCATTCAAAAACTTGTGTGTGTAGACGTATGCGATTCACGTGCGTGACGTGATCCGTAAAGTGGAGCGCGACTACAAAATGACGACGCAGAACAACACGGTGGAGTATCAGCTGAAAGGCCTGGAGCCGGGAGGACGGTACAGCGTCTCCGTCCGGCTGCGCAACATGAGCAAAGAGGCCAGCTTCACCCTGAGCACAGGTACACACACACACACACACACACATATATCTAAAGTGAAGATTTGTTACTTTACATATCAATTAAACTCTTAATTTCTTATTTCTGACAAACTTATACACTTTTATATGTGTGTATATAAATATAATATATAAATATCTAATCATATTCATATTCACCATGTTTTCTTCAACTAACCAGCAGAAACGAACACTAACAAGAACTTAACAAAAAAACCTCAAACTTAACTGTGATTTGACCAAATTTGTGACCTTTTTATAACAATTATTGATTCATAAATTAATTGATTGATTGAAACTGTATTTTGAAGATGAAAACAAAACCGAAAAGCATCACTGTCAGTTAAATAACAACAGTATTAATGATGTTACACAGAATGAAAAGCATAAAAGAAACAGAAACAGCTGAGGACTTGTTTCACATGATGTAAAGAAGGTGGAACTTTATTTATTTGTTGATCATTTAACTGGTTATAAACGCACTCATAAATCTTTCCTCCTCTTTCCTCTTCCTACTTCTCCTCTTCCTCCTTCCTCCTTCCTCCTCCTCCTCCTCTTCCTCTTCTTTTTCTTCCTCCCCATCCTTCCTCCTCCTCCTCCTCCTCCTCCTCCTCCTCTTTCCTCCTCGTCGTCGTCGTCCTCCTCCTCCTCAGTCCCTCTCCCGGCTCCTGAAGCTCTGAAGATCCTGACGGAGAAGGATCACGTCTTCCTGTTCTGGAAGAGTCTGGCCGTGAGAGAGAAAGGATTCAACGAGAGTCGGGTGAGACGTTTCATCTCAGACACTTCGACTCTCTGTAGTTGATCGGTCCCTTGAATAGAAACCTGACACCGCTGTGAGGCCTTCAACCATATACATCCTCAAAGTCTCAGATTAATGGAATAATTGTCACAAAATGAATCAGATTTTTTCAGATATGACCAGAAAACACAGAAGTGGATTGAGTTTGATTTGTCTATTTAAAGGACAATTCCAGGCGAATTCAACTCGGGGGTGTATTTTCATAATCATTTTAGGTCTAAAAGAAGGAATCTGAAGATTTTCAGTTTAATCGCTCCTGTTTTGCGATAGCTGCGTCTGTCCCCGCATCGCCACGGCAGCAATGAATGGGAGTGGATGTAAGTTCCGCTGCTTAGGCTGTTTCCAGCCCTCAAAGCCGCAATTTTTTCCACAGACAGCGTCAGATGGCTACTCAAACATGCACCGAGAAGTTTATTTACTTCAAGCAAGCCGACATGTTTGTTAAAGTCGATCTAATTCAAAGTCTCCCGGAGTCTCGCGCGAGACCCAGTTGCCGTGCGCGGTGTGTTCACATGCAATGCGGGAAAAGCTACCGTCAACTCTTTACTTGCTTCAAGTAAAAAAAACTTCTCGGCGCATGTTTGAGTAGCCACCTGACGCTGTCTGTGGAAAAAAATGTACAATTCAAGCAAGTAAAGAGTTGATATTCCTGTGTTTATGACACAAGCGGTAGCTCCGACTGCGCCTGAATACAGCAGCACTGCAACTTCGGGCTCGCGCGAGACTCCGGGAGACTTTGAATTAGATCTAGTTTTACAAACATGTCGGCCTGCTTGAAGTAAATAAACTTCTCGGTGAATGTTTGAGTAGCCATCTGACGCTGTCTGTGGGAAAAAATTGCGGCTTTGAGGGATGTAAACAGGCTAACCAGCGGAACTTACATCCACTCCCATTCATTGCTGCCGTGGCGATGCGGGGACAGATGCAACTACCGCAAAACAGGAGCGATTAAACTGAAAATCTTCAGATTCATTCTTTTAGACCTAAAATGATATGAAAATACACCCCCGAGTTGAATTCGCCTGGAATTGTCCTTTAAGGGTCATGCACATTTCTTAAAGGATAATTGCCG
Source organism: Trachurus trachurus (assembly GCF_905171665.1). NCBI lineage: Eukaryota > Metazoa > Chordata > Actinopteri > Carangiformes > Carangidae > Trachurus > Trachurus trachurus. The sequence goes on from NC_139892.1 coordinate 7,451,385, forward strand.
TTTTTTACAATCTGGACCTTATTTCTAGCATAAAATACGATCATTTCCTCACCCAGATAACTTTGGTGTCATTACAAGTCGTTCCGATGAAATTAGCTCCAGCCGAGAGCCACGTATATCTGTATAATGTGAGTCTACAGGGCAGCAGAATGCAGCCTCTAAATAACACATTATCTGCTGTGAAACTCCTTCATTTCACCAATATTTAGTTATGATACGCTAGTGCTATTCCCCTCTGAGTCCAGGGTTAGCTGTTATCAACATCCGGGGTATGTAGCTCATTCTGATAATAATGATTCCGCTTCGGCATTCGGGTCCATTTTTAGCTCAACTAGCCGGAGCTTTAGTGAGTCCAGGTTGAGGAGAGGAAGCCTGTAGAAGCTGAACTTCATCCAGCTGCTCATTTTGTTCTGACAAGTTGGAAACACGCAGAAACGAACCGTAGCATTAGCGGTAGCAACAAGCTGCGCCGCCAGAGATGACAGCTAACCTCGGACTCAGAGGGGAATAGCACTAGCGTGTCATAACAAAATACTGGTGAAATGAAGGAGTTTCTCTGCAGATAATGTGTTATTTAGAGGCTGCATTCTGCTGCCCTGTAGACTCACATTATACGGATATACGCGGCTCTCGGCTGGAGCTAATTTCGTCGGAATGACTTGTAATGACACCAAAGTTATCTGGGTGAGTAAATGATCGTATTTTATGTTAGAAATAAGGTCCAGATTGTAAAAAACGCGTGAAGTACATACATCCAGGAATGACTAGTGTGTCATCTTAAAAGAAAAGAAAGGAGAAAAAACAAAACAAAAACAGACAAACTTCCAAGATATCCACCTTTTTCCGAATGTCAAAAATGTAAGCAGGTTTTTCTCTTCCGGTGGAATTTTATGTTTACGTTTCCATGGTTTCGATAGTCGCAGTAAATGCATGGATTTTTTTTTTTTTCAATGAAAATCTGTAAAACTCATGGATCATCACAGCAGCTTTTAACAATGGATATCACACAAATTGACATCCGTGTTAAAAGCCAGCGTTAATAGATCCATGCGTTTACCGCAACTATGACAACGACTGAAAACCATGGAAACGGAAACGTACAATTCCACCGGAAATGCAAAACCGGCTTCTGGTTTTGACCATAGATGACGTTCGGAAACTTGTGGATACACAACAATAAACAGGACAAGCAGTGAACCTTCCTGCTTCAACCGCTAAAGCCAAAGTGCCAGATCTCAGTGTGTTGATACAGAAACTTCTCCTGTTCTTCCTCCTCCTCTTCCTCCTCCTCCTTCTCCTTCTCCTCCTCCTCCTCCTCCTCCTCCTCCTCCTCACAGGGCTACGAGGTGCACGTGCACGACAGCGTGACCAACCAGACGTCGTTCCTGGGCAACACCACGGAGACGTACTTCCGGATCAGCAGCCTGGCGCTGGGACACAACTACACCTTCTCGGTGCAGGCGCGCTGTCTGCTCAGCGGCCAGCTGTGTGGCGAGCCGGCGCTGCTGCTCTACAACCAGCTGGCACCCGGTACGGCAACACGGCGGGGTCACGCCCAGCAGCCCGCCCGCCCGTCGCACAGAGAGAGAGAGAGAGAGAGAGAGAGAGAGTCGGGGGAAAATAACCCTTTAATTTATAGGCACAAATTATGTCACAATGTCAATAAATCGTCAAGAAATAACGGTCAGTTTCATAGTAATGTCATGTTTTTCATAAAGGATAAAGATTACACATGTTTTTAATGCTTTGAATTTTTTGGGAAAGTCCAGAATTTTTCTCCACCATGTCGTTGCAACTGACAGATATTTCTGGGCTATATTTCTCAACATTACTATGAATTTGATCATGTATTTATTGTTATTTCTTGGCTATTTCTTGACATTATGATGCAATTAATTGTTATTTCTTGGCTATTTTTAAACATTAAGATGCAATAATTGTTATTTCTTGACATTATGACGCAATTAGTTGTCATTTCTTGGCTGTTTCTTGACATTATGATGCAGTTAATTGTTATTTCTTTTTCTTTTTTAGTATATTTTTGGCCTTTTTGGGCCTTTTTAATGGATAGAACAGTTGAGAGAGACAGGAAATGGGGAGGCAGGGAGAGGGGGAATGACCGACTGCAGGGAGGACTGAAACCTCTACATATGGGGCACCCGCTCAACCTACTACGCCACTTGACGGCCTATTAATTGTTATTTCTTGGCTATTTCTTGACATTAATAATAATAATAATAATGATACATTTTATTTATAAAGCGCTTTTCCAGAACTCAAAGACACTGAACAGGAAGTAAAAAGTAACACAAGAAACACAGAGAAGCATTCTCAAACATTAAAAGCAAGTTGAAGAGGTTTTGACAAGGTGGACAGGTCAGAGCAGCTGCAGATGGGTTTGGGAAAAGACATTATGATGCAATTAATTGTTATTTCTTGACATTATGACACAATTAATTGTTATTTTTTGATATTGTGACGCAAATAATTGTTATTTTTTGACATTATGACGCAATTAATTGTTATTTTTTGACATTATGACACAATTAATTGTTATTTTTTGACATGACGCAAATAATTGTTATTTTTTGACATTATGACGCAATTAATTGTTATTTTTTGACATTATGATGTAATTAATTGTTATTTCTTGACATTATGACGCAAATAATTGTTATTTTTTGACATTATGACGCAATTAATTGTTATTTTTTGACATTATGACACAATTAATTGTTATTTTTTGACATTATGACGCAAATAATTGTTATTTTTTGACATTATGATGTAATTAATTGTTATTTCTTGGCCATTTCTCACATTTTCATGTAATTTGTGGCCTGTGAATTAAAGGGTTACCAAAAAAGGGAGTGAAGTAATGACGATGACCTGTGTTTCTCTCCCTCCCCCTCCAGGGGCGAGCGACGCCTCCACGGGTGAGGGCCACTCGGGCGACATGGCGGCGGTGGTGGTGCCCGTGCTCTTCCTGCTGCTGCTGGGCGTGTGCGGCAGCTTGGTGGCGCTCTACCTGCGACACCGCCGGCTGCAGAACAACTTCACCGCCTTCGCCAACTCCCACTACAACTCCCGCCTCGGCTCGGCCATCTTCTCCTCCGGGGACGAGCTGGGTGAGGAAAACTCCCCCCTTTTCCCTCCCCCCTTCCCTTTCCCTCCCCCTTCCTCTCTACAAACCAGGAAAAACGTCTCAGATTCTCTTGTTATCGTTCAGGTTTATGGATTCGTACAGATGTTTTTCTGGTTAAACAAAAGCAGCACAGACAGATGTTGAAGACGATTTCAACCGGGCACAGGAATACATAGATAAAAGGTTTAGTCTCCATATCAAAACTGGAATTTACTGTGTATTTTCTGTTCTTACAGCTGAAGTATGATGACATTGTTTCCTTATTACACGTCTACACGGATAAATAATGATGAAACTACATTAAAATAACATACGATTTCATTTCAGGATGATGCATTTTTATTTCATAACATCCTTTCTTCCAAATCCAGCTTGATCTTATTTCACTGCTTTATATATAAATATAGATTATTGAACATTGAACATCAGCAGGTGATAAATAAAACTCCAGTAGAAACTTCACTCTTCCTGAAACACAAAATACAATAATCTACTGTAATTATGTATAAAAACACCGAAAAATACAAAACACAACAAAACAAGTCCTGCTTGTTTTATGTCGTCAGGTTTTTGTTTTGTTTTCTGTTTTGTTTGTTTTTTGGTCAATGTGTTGTCAGTTTCTAAAATTTGTAGCTATGTCATTGCCTGTTTCCATTAAATAAATAAAAAATATATATATTTTAAGTATTTTATAAGTATATTAAAAGTATTTTAAGGGGCATCTGAAATATAAAATTAAACAATATCACTATGTATAATAATATCATAATATTAAAAACTTCAGGAAAAAATAAAGTTATACTTAAAATTAAAGTTAAATGAAGGCAAGGCAAGGCAAGGCAAGGCATCTTTATTTATATAGCGCATTTCATTCCAAGGCAACTCAATGTGCTTTACATAAAGACAAAACATAAAAAAAAGAAGCATAAGACAGAATAAAAACAAACAAAACACTAAAAACAGAGTTAAAAGCAAGAGCAAATAAAAGTAAAAGAAAAGAAAATAGATAAAGTTTTAAGTTCTCAGCTATAAGCACGTGAAAAGAGAAATGTCTTTAACCTGGATTTAAAAGTGTTTACAGTTGGGGCTGATCTCAGTTCTGCTGGTAGTTTGTTCCACTTGTGAGCAGCATAACAGCTAAATGCTGCTTCACCATGTCTGGTCTGAACTCTGAGCTCCACTATCTGACCTGAGTCAGTAGATCTCAGAGCTCTACTGGGTTTATACTCTACTAACATGTCTTTCATGTATTCTGGACCTAAACCATTCAGTGATTTGTAAACCAGTAGCAGAACTTTAAAATCTATTCTGTAGCTGACTGGGAGCCAATGTAAGGTCTTAAGAACCGGGGTGATGTGATCTGATCTCTTTGTTCTGGTTAAAACTCGAGCTGCAGCGTTCTGAATGAGCTGCAGCTGTTTGATGCTTTTTTGGGGGAGACCAGTCAGAAGACCGTTACAGTAGTCAAGTCTACTGGAGATAAAAGCATGAACCAGCTTCTCCTGATCAGTTTGGGACATAAAACCCTTAATTCTGGATATGTTCTTAAGTTGATAAAAGGCTGATTTGGTGACTGATTTGATATGGCTGTTGAAGGTCAGATCTGAGTCTATCAGCACGCCAAGGTTTCGGACTTGGTCTTTAGTTTCTAAAGACAGTGACTCAAGGTGTTTACTGACAGCAACCCTCTTCTCTTTATTTCCAAAAACAATGACCTCAGTTTTTTCTTGATTTAACTGAAGGAAATTTTGGCTCATCCAATTTTTGACTTGCTCTAAACAGTGACATAATGACTCTATTGGACTGCAGTCAATGAACCCATCTATGTTTGTATATTTTATTTTGCAGTTTTACTACACAACAAAATTAATATCTGACTAATAATAATATTTTATATTGTTATATTCAGGCTGAAGTGTATCGGGACATATTGATACAAGTTTAATGTTAATATTTTCTGATAATGAAAGTTGTTTGTTTTTTTACTAAAAACAGAAGCTGAAAAACAACGAGCTTTTAAGACGCTAAAAGAAAAAGAAACAAAACTCTCTGCTCACTGTAGCTCTCCAGTATCTTTAATCTGATCCATTATCAATATTGAAATGTATTGATTATTTCGGCCTTTATCTCCTCCAGCAAAAGACGAAGAAGTTGTATGTTTGTTCTTCTTCTAACCCTCCCTCCCTCCTGTTCTTCCTCTCCAGGTGACGATGATGAAGATGCTCCCATGATCAGCGGCTTCTCGGACGACGTTCCCATGGTCATCGCGTAGCAACACCTCCCTCCTCCACCCGTCTCTCTCTCTTCCCTTCTCTTCCTCTTTTTCCTCCTCCTCTTCCTCCTCTTCTTCTTCTCTCCCATCACTTGGTACGCCATCGCAAACCTGACGATGGGACCCCGCCCTCCCCCTCCCCCTCCCTCCCTCCCTCCCATCCATCCCTCTCCCTCCAAAGTCACAGGAAACATGAAGAAAAATGGAAAAGTGTAAAGAGAGAAAGAGATATTTTTCAAATATACAATGCACTTTTTTTTGGATGCGCAATAACTTATTTTTTATAATACTAAATATAAATATATATATATATATATAAATATATATATGTATGGGGTCAAAAAAAAAGGACTGTGAGGAAAAAAAAAGAAAGAGGTGGACACTGAAACAAACTGTGAAGGATTTGAGTTTGTGGAGCGTGCCAGGGAAAAGAGAGACCCTATCTGTAATGCAAACTCACCATCCATAGGAGCGGTTCATTGCTTAAAGCCAAAATAAGCGTCCAGAGACTGGAGGATATAGAAAAGCAAAAAACTACACACACACAAAATAAAAATGCAGAAAATAAATCCATATTTAGATATTATGCTGTAAAGAAAATGTACAAATTAGAGAATAAAGGGGAGCAGTGAAGTGTTATTACATTACATTATGTAGGGGGATAGTACGGCGTCCTGCAGCTCTGTGTGCGATGTGGACGAGAGGTGGATGAGTTCAAACTGTGTTTTTTTTTTTTTTCTGAATCGTCGTGTCTTCGATCACCAGTTTGGACGAAACTGTTGATTCTTGTAAAAACGTTATTTTGAAAAAAGAAAAGACAAAAAAACAAAAAACAAACACACGTCTGTGACACTCAGCTCAACCAAACAGATCAGTGATTGGATTGTTATTGATTTGACCCGTTCATTGGCACCGCATCCCGCCGTCGTCGTACAGTAGATACACTTTTTAATTTCCCACCACCAGCACACTGTTGTACTGTTGTACGTCTGTTTGTAGAGGCAACACGCCGCCGCCACCACATCCCCCCGCTGCCCCCGCCCCCGACCTGATACGTTATGATAGGAGAAAATCCCTGGCTTCTGAGGGGGGCAGTGAATCCCTCACAGCGTTGCCAAGAGCGTGACTATTTGTAAATATTTGGGCTTTTAATAATATGTTCTCTCCTTGTGATGATGATGATGATGATGATGCTGTACCATATCATTCTGTAAAATGTGTATTTTTTTCTTTTTCTTTTTTTTCTTTTTTCTTTAATTTTAAATCATTCAGGACCACAAATTATCGTCCCCAGCATTTTGCCATAGCTGTAGTCGTAGAGGAAATGTATTTGGGGTTCTCAGGGAACTGTGTCGGAGCGGACACCAGCGCAGCACCAACACAACACCAACAACACCAACAACAACAACAACACCCAGGCTTAGGCAGCACTACTGTCCATCCACAGCTGAGCAGACGAGACGAGGTCGTCGTCGTCGTCGTCAGTAGCTGTGATAATTATGAGTCAGATTCAGCTCAACTGGTTTAGAAACAAGATTTAAAAATAATAATAATAAAAAAAGGGTTCATTCATTCATTCATTCATGCAGGAGTAAATATTTCTCACACACATAAACACACACACATTGATTTTGGTTTTGGTTTTATTTGCCCCCCCCCCCCTTTTTTTTAAGGTATCTAGTCGCTGAGATTTCAGCAGCTCTGTTATGTCTTTATTCACCCAAAACCTGGATTTAATCAGATATCGTTACACTGGAGCCACTTTAAGGCTAATTAACCAGCAACATTAATCTTCATTGTACATTGTTAAACTCAAAACTGAACAGTCCTGAGGGCAGGATTGTAAACGTTAAGCGTTAACTGTTGACTGCTATAACGTCCAGCTAATTTGTATCGAAAATTATGCTGAATAACGAGTAAAAATTGATCTCATTGTAGCTACTTATAAAGAAACAAAACAAAAAGTGGGCATGATTATCAGCTACTGGGTAATGTCCTGCCACTTCTAGAACTGGCGTTGTTAAAGCAAAGCTACATAAAACAAGGATAGAAAAAGTTCATATGAAACAAAGGAGCGTTACTGGACCTCAAAGTTTCCTTCTTTTTTTTAAAAAAAAAACAAGTTTTATCAACAAATTGTCATTAAAATTGAGATTTTAGGACCACAGATAGTTACTTTCATTGATTATATTTGTTTTAAATGTAGTTTATGCCACAAATATATGAATATAAATCTGAAATTTGCCAATTCTGCTTCGACTTTGGCGTTAATTCCCTTTCCACCTCCACTGAAGCTGCTGTGAAATCTCAGAAACTGATATCTAAAAAAAAAATTTGACCGAGTAAAAATTTATTTTTTTAATGTCTATAAATGTCCAGATGTCTGTGAGAAAATGTGTCATTTCTTTAATGTTTTTGTTTAATCCCAGTAAAACCCAGTGTTGATGTTAATCTCTTGATCTCGCAGAGAGCGTTTCTGAGTAAACCAACCATCTTTGTTTTTGTTTGGATCCCCCTCCCCCTCCTCCATCCCCCTGCCCCGCCCCCCTCCTCCTCCACCTGACTCTGCACTATTAGTCCATTAACTGATGATATTTGTGTTTTTGCCTCTCAGCTTGAGCCATTTGAACCGATGGTGTTCTGCTCTTATTGACCTTGTTTTTTGTTTTGTTTTTCGTCGAGATGTCTTCATGAATGTATTTTATACTTGTTGAGGTATTGTCCCAGATCATGATGCTACTGTCACCACCTGTGAAGCTGATGCACACACCACTCCCACCCCATGTAAAGCTCCCGTTCTGCTTGTGCAGTCAAACTTCAGCGGTTGCAAACTCCAAAAAGCTCAAACTGATTAACCCAGAGCGGCGTCCGTTCACGTTCAGCCATGTTTGCTTTCTCCCCTTCCCTCCGCGTCGTCATCCAAACGGTGTCTGTACTGTACTAACATTTAAAAAAAGGTTTCCTCAAGACTCAAAGCTTGATTTCACTCGGCTCTGTTCACGACTTTATTCTGTTTCTTGGCCTTAAAAGAAAAAAACACACACAAAAAAAAACGATGTTTCTGGCATTGATGCTGTTTTTTGCTCTGTGGAGTTTCCGATTTTGTGTTGTGCCACATAATGCCTTATTAGAACACATTTGGTTTCTATGTAATGGTACTGTTTGTATGATAGGACACAAGTGCACATGCATGCATACACACACACACACACATGTACACACACACTTTACCCATACATAAGGCTGAGGAGGAGTTTTCTTGTTAGGGCATTTGGTTAACTTTGTCAGATCACTGCTCCTTTCTGCGTCGGCGGCTGGAAGCTGCCCACTTAGTCTGTTTTTTTTGTTTTGTTTTAGTCAGGTTTTACTCATGTACAAAGTATAATTATTGGTTATTATGTGATCGTTTGCCCCCCCCACTTGTCTTAATGTCGACTCTTGTCAAATAGTTTGCTTCAAAATGTCGTTTGGCACAGAGTTTAATCATGTTGGACTTGGCCATGTTTGAAGATGTTAATGTCTTGCTTGCTTATCTCAGAGGTTGCAAGAAAAATGAGATGTTCGGAGAAACAGTGTGAGGTGTTTTAAAAACCACTTATACTGAAATAAAACTTGCTGAAAATTAAACTCTGTCCTCCTGTGTGTTTTCTTTTTACTGTCAAAAAGATGAAGAAATAAAAATTAACACTTGGTGTGAAGAGAAGCTGAAGCGTCATGTGATCAAAGTCCAACAGGTTTACAGTAAACAGATGGTGGTTCAGTCATGTGTGATGATTCAACGGTTTTACTGAGCCCTGCTGGATGGAGCCTGTCAGAATAATGATATTGTTTTACAGACTTTGATTATAATTGATTGATTAATTGGCTGCACATTCATAAAACACTAATTGAATTACGAGTTTAACCCTAAGGGCCGGTTCTAATATCACTCACACTCGTACCACTAAAAGCAAGCTATAAAAAATATTATATTCTACTGTCATTGAGGTAACATTTTTCACCTACATCTGATAACAAATTCGAATTCATTTTTAAAGGTTTTAAAGGTACATTGTGTAGGAATTCCTCCCATCTAGCGTTGCGGTTGTATATTGCAAGCAATTCAATGGTATTTTTCATGCTGCATTCACGTGAAATTGGGCAGACGACAGACGGACGGCAGCCGCTGCACGTAACAGCATAAACAAGCCTCTGGTTTGTTAGCGACGGCCGTCTGCCCGACTGCAGGTGAATGCAGCATCAGTGTAAAGGGGCGTTCACACCGGACGCGATAGACGCGAATACAATCGCGCCAGACGCTTCATTCGCAACGCTTGGTCATTTTGGATCATTCGCGTCCATCGCGTCATTCGTGCTAGACGCTCCGCCCGTTCATTTGAAAACCGGTCTCAACCCGCTCTCTTTCCATGTCGATCGTGGCTGATATTATTTTTACAGTCTATGCTGATATCACCACCGTTGCTGCACTGTACTTGCTGTACAAGTCTCAGAAACACTGGAAAACCACCCGCCGTCGTGCCTGGGTTCACTGTGTGTGTGTGTTTTTTTCTTTTTTTGTTCACTCTGTGTAGAAGACGCCAGCTGTGCCCACACACAGCTCATATACAATTAGCTTCTCCTTCATGTTGTTCTGAGTGTAAACAACCGTACAGAGAAGTGACGTCGTCGGCTTGAACTCGTCGCTGATTGGATGTCACGGCGCGATGCCGCCTGAAAAGTTCAATATTTTCAACTTCATTCGCGCCGCTCCAGACGCTTCATTCGCGCCGCCTCCGCCTGCATCGCGTGTCATCGCGCCATTTACATTGATTTTCAATGTAGAGTTGCCGCTCCATTTGCGTCTATCGCGTCCGGTGTGAACGCCCCTTAACGCTCCATTCCTCCTCACTGCGTTACCGCGGTGACTTTTCACAGACGCCACCTGGACCTGAGCCGACAGCTCCGGTGTCTCCGCTGAGTTTCCGTGGTTTCCTACCGTCACGCTGCCACTGAACGTAAAAACATAGCGACACGACATGGCAGCCAGCACCGAGCTTACCCGCTCCATGTAGATATGAATGATATGAACGGCTAATTCAGAGCTGAAAGGAACACTTCAGTTTGTTGATGGGGGGGATTACTGATTAATGAAAAACAGACTTTTTAACCAAATAATCGATTTTCGGGAATAGATAACAGGAGAAGTTACACAATGTCCCTTTATGTTTTTGAATGCCAGGTTCAGAAAATGATGTCTTTTTATTCAAATCCAATTTTGTATACCAAATCTGCTTTTACAAGGACTTTTAGAGAATTTAGAGAACATTTTAAACCAAACACAAGAAATCATTGGTACGATTTAATTTACAGATTCACCTTTTTTCTCCCATTTGCTCTGTTTTGGTCTCCACCAGCTCTATAAGGGAAACTCTCCAGGGGCCTCATTTATCATTGTGGATACACCTTTTTTTACGCCATTTTCCCCTCGTTTTGTGCGTACGCACTTTTCTCCGCCAAATTTGGGATCTATCAAGCCAAAACCTGACGGGGAAAAGTGCGGACATTTACACCCATTTTGACCCTGGCGTACGCCTTTTTTGAGGAACAGGAGGAATTGGCGACACCGTTGCTGAGTCAGAGAACTGCAGTGTGAGAGGGAGAGAGGAGCGGAGTACATTTAGAAGAGCACAGAGGATTTTTTAAAGTAATTGTGGTAGTGGTGGACCGGTGCTGGCAATCCAACCCGGCTCTATAATAACACTATAGGCTTTATGTTAATTGATAAACAGAGCGCATTGTGGATTTTGCTTTTTTGATTAGGCTAGCCTATATGTGACGTCCGACAAGGATCAAACCATCCAAGTTTAAAAACACACCGGCAGCAGCGCCCGTGATCTGCAGCTACTGAGACTGTTATTATTCTGTCACCTGAGTTAACGAGGTGCACGTGTGTTTGGAGCTGACGAGAGGAGAGAATAAAGAGTGAGACAACGCGGCCCTGAGGAGGAACTGTGAAGGACTCAGCTGTAATGGAAAATGACCTAAACCGAGTCCAGTAGAGCTGTAACTGTGTAGTGGGAAGGCCTGCAAAGTAATGGTAACTATCGTCCTGCTTCCTACATTGTTTTAACATCTAGGTAAAAAAAAAAAAAAAAAAAAAAGATTTTCTGGGATAAACGGGCAGATTATATAAGATTCTTCTTCTTTCTGCTCCCTTTTGCTGAGATTTGGGAGGTTTTTGTTTTTATTGTAGCTTATTAAAATGCAAGATCATTTTTCTGACTGATTTATTGCCCGTGTATCTGCTTTCGGAGAAGCGGAGAAGTTCCGCTTCTTTCCCCCGTCCTCCGCCGGTTGTCTCCGTTGTCACTTTGTTGTCACAAAAGTTGCTGCGCCACAGAGAGCACATGGCTAATTAAATATGCACGTGCTGACCATATAGAGTTGTATATAGGCGTTCCGGGGGCGGAGTAAGAGGTGTGTTCACGTGTGCACCATTCTTGAGTCCTGTGTGATCTATTGCGGAGAGTTGTGCGTACGCATAGTTTGATTGATCTGAAAAAGGCGTAAATATTTAGGGTGTACGCCATTTTCGTCTTTTCGCCGTACGCAAATATTTAGTAGCAGTTTTACACCCTCTTTGATAAATGAGGCCCCAGGTCTGGTGTCTCCTCCTCCGTGTCTCTAACCCTCCTCTCCTCCATGTGCATTTGTTTCCAACGAAGCCGGTGAGAAATCAATCCATGGAGCGGTGGATAACTTTATTTATCATCTACCATGTTACCATGTGTATATCTGTTTAGTCTTATCTGTCATAAACAAGAGATTACGGGTTACGGGGCACGTTACGTTTGTGTGGCGGTGCCGTAGAGACGAGAGCTGGGACACCGGGTCGGAGGCTCTGATCTTACAAGGTTGGTTTTCAGCCAAGAGACGCTAGGTGGAAGGCAGAGAGCCTCCATTCTCCCTGGAGCTAGTTACAAGTCACTGATTTAACCAGAACTAGGACTCTGGAGCTGGAGGTGAAAATGGAGCAGAGTTCTTCTGGAAGACAAGTCTGTGGCTCTTTTTTCCCCCTGGAAACAGCTGCTGACAGAAACACGAGGTTAATGAACACACGAAGGATCACAGGCTGTAAAACCAAAACTACTTGAACATGAACCCACATGAATTATTTATTATTATGATGATTATTATTATTATTTCCTGACTCTGCAGTTTTTTCTCCTGCAGTTGCATCTTTGAGGTGAGTAATGTGACTGACTGGAATCAACATGACTCAGTGACAGCTGGGGCCGGTTTCTGGCCGGCGAACGCAACTTTCCAGTTCACTCTCGGTTTGAGAACAAAGACCTGTGTGTGTGTGTATGTGTGTGTGTGTGTGTGTGTGTGTGTGTACTCATCCAGTAAACCAGAGCACAACTGTCCAACACACTCACATCTGACTGGACCATCACACAGATCAACATCTGAGTCATCACACAGAGTTCAGGAGGGTGGAGTCTGGACGGATGAACTGTTCACAATATAAAACCTTTGTTTTTTAAAGAATTAACTGGTTTCTCTTTATTCAACAAGTCCATTTCATTTTCACTGAAGATATTTAAAAAGAGGATGGATGAGACGAGAATATGTTGCTTGTTGAAGGACTTCCCTCTTCATTTTATTTATTCATTTTATCTGATGCACTCCTCTGTAAAGTGTCCTTGAGTGGCTTGAAAGGTGCTTTCTAAATAAAATGCATTATTATTATAAATGTAATATTATGTATTTGATATTTATTTATTTGCACAGAGTGAATTATATAAAAAATCTGAATCAGAAATGTTTTTATTGCCATGAAAGGTCAATTTACAGCACAAGGAACATGTCGCAGTGTCAGGTACAAACATAAAGGTACCAAAAATAGTTCAAGGAATAAAAAAGAATAAAATAAAAATCTAAATAAGATAATAGAATAAATCAAAATATTCTTCTGCAGTGTGACGTCGGAAACTCATGGAGGGCTTATACTGTATACGTAGAGCCACCATAACTTGCAGTTTCTTAAGAAAAATACAACTTATGGCAGTGTTTTTCAACCTTGGGGTCGGGACCCCACGTGGGGTCGCGTGGAATTTAAATGTGGTCGCCTGAAATGTCTAGTAATTGATTAAAAAAAACACTAATAAAAATATTTTTTAAACTAATTATTATTCTTTTTAAAATTATGATTAAAACCCTCCTGCTGTCCTCCTGGGTCAAGAAAGGAAGGACGAAAGAAAGGAAGGAAGGAAGGATAAAGGGATAGAAGGAAGGAAGGAAGGAAGGACGAAGGGAAAGAAAGAAGGAAGGAAGGCAGGAAGGACAAAGGGAAAGAGGGAAGGAAAGATAGATGGAGGGAGGGAACAGATTCGGTCAAAAAAGAAGGACGAAGGGAAGGAAGGGAAAAAGGATTGTGGAAAGAAGGAAGGATGGTGGAAGTGAACAGATTGGGTCAATTTTACCCAGAAGGAGGAGGGTTAAAAACACCACAGACATTCTTAAACAAATGTATTCTATACTTTCACTTTCTCGAATATAAAAAAGAGTTCAAATAAAATGTAAAAATATCTGAGCTGGCACATCTTGGTGGACAGACGCAGGGTCGCCAGAAATTTGTGATGTCAAAATGGGGTCACGAGCCAAAAAAGGTTGGGAACCACTGACTTATGGACTGAAGGTTAAAAGAATAGTTCACCCAAAATTCAAATTGCACTCATTATCTACTCACCCTCATGTCGACTAAGGGCTGGGAGAAGTTTCAGAGTCCTCCGTGGCTTCTCTGAGTTACAGGGGGGCTCTGTGCAGCATTTTGGGTGAACTATTCCTTTAAATAAACAGTAGAATAGGTTTAGATAGAGAACATCAACAGTAGAAAACAAAAAACAAAACAATGTATGTACATCATGTCTTCAATGTCCCTGAAGCTCCCACATTAGATCAGATGAAGTAACTCATTAACAGTTGGCTGCTTCGTGTCCCAGCTGAGTCAACAACACAGGAGTCGCCCGTCAGGCTGGAGCGGCGTCCGGTTCCCTTGGGGCCCGGCCTCACTCAGGGGCCCTCGGAGGGTTGCTGAGGAACGAGGAGGAGGATCCACTTTGGTTTGGACGGTTAATACTGTACAACACAGGTATGTTTGTGTTTAAAGGCCATGGTCCAGCGGGGGGCAGCAGAGGGCTCTGATCCGCAGCCGCTCCTCAGATCAGATCAAGGTGACGTTTAATTAAAGCCCTGAAGTCTTCTTTTTCTTTTCTTCTTTTTTTTAGGGGTAACCCTTCAATTTACAGGCTGTTAATTACATGATAATGTCAAGAAATAACAATTAATTGCATCATAATGTCTAGAAATAGCCTGGATTAGAGATAAAGTTAAATTTCATAGTAATGTCCAGAAATATACCCAAGAAATAACGATTGATTTTGAAATATCGGTCAATTGCAAGGACTTATTGGAGAAAAAATCTTTAGCCTTTATAAAAAAAAATACAATACTATGAAATTGATTGTTATTTCTAGGCTATTTCTTGAAATTATCACGTAATTAATTGTTATTTCTTGACATTATCAATAAATTCAAGTGTTACCTTTTTTTTCTTTCTTTTTTTTAATGTTTCAGCACCATCAGAGCAGGTCTCAGATCAGATCTTCTCTAAATTATTCACAACGCTGTGAAAATGTGAAATTGAGTTTCACAGTGGGTGGGGTTGTGTTACATCAGCAGATGTTTAATGGAGATGACGGTGATGTGATAGCATCAGTGTGTCTGACAGGAGTAAACAGGTCTGGAGACATGGAGCAAACAGCACAGTCACTCTATATTATATTCTAGCAGCCTGCAAAAGAATAGGAAACCCAGGAGACGTGTAGCCTGGCGAACACCAGACCTCATCTCAATGTAGGTTGAGATCCGGTCTGGGAACCACCCGTTCAATTTGTCGTGTTTGAGGCGTGGTTTACCAAAGCCCAGAGCTGTTTATTGGGCGCTATGAATATCTATCAAATGCGTCTGTACGTAGTTCATAGCCAATCATATCAATCATACCCGATGACGTATGTAGAGCGACAGAAATCCGCTCGCTACACGTCACTCTTTTTTCAAAATAAACTTGCGGTCTAAACTACTTAACACTTTCTAACGCTGCATCGAAAGGTAAAGCGTCTGCCGCCATGTTGGATCGACAAGCTATTAACAAAGTCGCTTTGGTGTGTCATCACTGTTCTGTGATTGGCTCCCTCGTTGAGGGGAAAATTGGATCCATGGTTTCCAGGCTAGGAGACTTGAGCTCTCAGATAACTTTGACCAAGGTATCAGACAAGATATTTTAAACAATTTATTAACATTTTCTTACATACACATACACTTGTATTTACATATATGTAGTTATATCAAATATGTAGATCTGTGCTCCATTAACGCAAGGGCACCTGTTATGGTACAAGTGTTGTAAACAGAACAAAACCTAAGGGCTTAATACAATTGCGGGTATTTGAACTAATTTATCCTGTTATAAGGTTTACATGACTACTTATTCCTTATTCCTCTTCATTGTCATTTCAATACCATTAACAAACACATTAAAGGTACGTTGTGTAGGAATTCCTCCCATCTAGCGTTGTGGTTGTATATCGCAAGCAACTCAATCGTATTTTTCATGCTGCATTCACGTGAAATTGGGCAGACGGCAGACGGACGACAGCCGCTGCACGTAACGGCATAAACAAGCCTCTATGTAAACAAGTGGTCCGTCCGCACGAGGCAAAACAATACACGTGACGATATGTTGTCATGGCGATGTCGTATTGTTGACCTGACCCACGTTTTACCGTCTTTCTCTGGACTTCTGTGACTAAAATGACATCTGGTTTGTTACCGACGGCCGTCTGCCCGACTGCAGGTGAATGCAGCATCAGTGTAACGCTCCATTCCTCCTCACTGCGTTACCACGGTGACTTTTCACAGACGCCACCACACTTGGTCTGCTGATCTTCTTCCAAAACATTGCAATGGATCTTTTGGCATGTAAAAGACACATATCTATTATTATTCGTTCACTTTCGTTGTATTTATTACCTTTTGGGTAAAGACCTAAGACAAATCAGACAACTATTTACTCACTGTGATAGTTTCCAAAGGAGGGGCTACTAGCTACTAACTATGCAGGGGGCCCAGACCTTTTCCTTTTCTGTCATTCTGAAAATGTAAAAGATGAAAACAAAAAATAAAAAATAAAAATTATATTGTTTGAAATGTAAAGGAAATGTGTCATATTTTGCTATTTTATTATGTATAGTTTGTTCTTTATATTCTTATCCTATATGTTGTTATCGTCACTGTGTGTAATGCTGCTACACTGTAATTTCCCAGCTTGGGATCTATCTATCTATCTATCTATCTATCTATCTATCTATCTATCTATCTATCTATCTATCTATCTATCTATCTATCTATCTATCTATCTATCTATATCAGATCCAACCTCTTGGTTTTCGCTGCAGGTTCCTGAGTTTTTTGTTTTGTTTTGTTTTGTTTTGTTTTTCAGTTAGTTTATTAAATCCCTTTTGTGTCACCTCCCTGTTGTTGAGAAGTCTGAATGTTCTGGGTCCAGTCCTGTTAAACATGACACACACAGCTGCTGGTTGTTTTCTAATGAAGGGTTAGGCTGCTCAAAGGTCAGGTAGGGTCACACTAGAGTGTACACACACACTTACACACACATATGCACAACAACAACAAACCTCTCATCTCCCTCTCCACAGGTCAAGAGGTGATCAAGAGCTTTCTGACTGGTTCTAATTGTCCCAGGCCAAAGGGTCAACAGACTGGAGGTGGACGGTGCAGAATCAAGAAGAGGTGGAAGAGAAAGAGAGGGGGGAGGGGGATCAAAGCAGAGAGTCCTCATCCTGACAAAGCCCTGGTCGTCCTCCGAGCATCGCTACGCCACCGAAGGACAATCACATCACAGGGAAAGGAGGATCACAGGACACGTGTTCCCTCCACTCAGCTGATAGAGACACAGGATGGACGGCAGAGTGGACCAGAGTGGACCACGTTCATTCATCTGCAGGTACAGCAACACAAGGTGTTTCTGCATCAGATCCAAGGAAATTACACAAGAATATAAAGGAATGTTAACACGCAATAAATATCGTATCATATTATCAAATATATATCAATAGATTTTTCAAGTTTTTAAAGGTCCAGTGTGTAATAATTGACAAGGTTTATTGGCAAAAACTGAATATACTACCTATGAATATATTTATATAAGTGTATAATCACTATAAAATAATATATGTTTGGTTTTCTGGCTACGAAAACCAATATGTATAACAAAGGTCTTGCTTGAGAGAGTGTCGCCATCTTGCGCTGCCATGTTTGTAAAAAATGAAAGTTTCATGAGCTCATCTTGAGTGAAATATTGTTTTTTAGTAAAATAAATAAATAAAATCCTGTACCAAAATCCCAATGAGGAAAATAATGAATCCTTTTCTATATTCTATTTATTTATTTTTACAGATGCATTGAAACAATCTACGTTCAGCCCTGAGGCCTTCACTGCCTCATCTCTCTCCTGTTGTCTGTTGTGTTTCTCAGTGTGATGAGTTCACACGATGGTGCACACTGATGAACCAGATTATAGTATAATAATATAAAGATACAGAACTCATCTGCTCTGACACCTCCACACACACACACACACACACACACACACACACACACACACACACACACACACACACACACACACACACACACACACACACACAGTCGACAGGTCCCTGCTCGTCCTGTCAGACAACCTGAGGCCTGGTGCGTAATAAGAGGCAGCGTGAGGCGTTCACTGACTCTGGACTGGTCTCCCATGGGCTCAGGCTTCAGCAGGTTTAATGTGACGCTGCTGCTCCGTCGTTATCTCCGGCTCTGCTGACGCTGCCTCCGTTAAACAGATTCTCAGCGGACGATTTCCACACTAATGTCTCATTGTAAAAACTGAGCTTGCAAGATTTAAGCTGGTTTAATTAGGGCTATGAAAAGGCCTTAATTAATTCAATCAATCCTTTTATTGAATTACATTATTTAACCAAATCTCAGTGTGTGTAAATATGTAGGTGGGAGACGCAGACACACAGTTCTCCTGGTGTGTTCACCGAGGTCCAGAGGGGAATTATCTCACAAAAACTAATAATAATGATGATAATTATAACAATAATGATAATGAGAAGAATGGAACAGTTGTTGACTAGATTTTAAAGGTCCCATGTTGCATAAAGTGAGATTTCTATGTCTTTTCTAATTAAAAAAGCAGCATTAAAACAGTTTAATTAAAAAACACAGTCTGTATTCAGAAACTTCCTTATTTAAGAGTTATAAAGTGTATGAAAAACTTTGATAAATGGGTTTTTAACAGACTATAACGTAATGTAATGTAATGCAGATATCTGCCTCCTGTTCCAGACAAGATGTTGCTGTGGCCACTGGGGGGAGATGCTGTGTCAGCTGATGCCTAGAATCTCCTCACTCCTCTGGGGGAGAAGAGAGTGAGGCGCCTGGTGCAGGTGGAGCTGGAACTGATGGATCAACACACACACACACACACACACACACACACACACACACACACACACACACACACACACACACACACACACACACACACACACACACACACACACACACACACACACACACACACACACACACACACACAACCTGTGGAGTAGCACACACACAAGCAACAGAGCTGTGATTTAATGCCACCAGATCTCGTCTGTGTGTGAAAATAAAACACGTTTCCATTTTCATTCACTTAATATGTTGCGTCTAATATAATAATGACCTGTTTTGACATTTAGTGTCAAGGCGACATCTAGTGCTCGTAGTTATTATGACGTAGTGTGAAGAGCAAGTACGTTTTCAAGAACTTGAACACGTGATAGTGGGTTCGATTCCCATGTGAAACTGGCAGTGACGTTTTTCATGTAATTATCACAACAACAAGGATCGTCAAAGTTGTTAAGGAAAAAAAAACGAGACGGTTTTTAGTGCTTAAACCTACGTAGGCTACTTGAGTTGTGACATGACAACTAACGTCCGGACAGCTTGGTGTCTTTAACATGGTAACCACGACAACTAAGCAAGGCTATAGAGAGCCTAAGCGGAAGCGGAAGAGCAGCTCTCCATTGGACCACAATTCGGAAAAAAATCTCCATGTAAGTAAACGGGAGTCAAAATTTTATTTCGTGATCTGATTGAATTGTGTCATGAGAAAAATATCTGACCTTAACCTACTTAAAATACCACATTTCATACCAGGAAATCAGCAGCTTGTTGTAAAACGGCTACGGAAGAATGTATTTTGTGTGAAAACCGCTCTCCAGATCTGGTGTGACACAAAAAATACGTCACCAACTGACACGGGAAAGGGCACCATGACGTCACCTACGAGACCTGTAGTCTTCCTGGCTGGGTACGGATTTTTCGGAATTTTATTTTACAATAGTTTTACAAAAAACTGCTGATTTCTCGGCATGAAATGCAATGTTTTAAACAGGTAGAGGCCTTTTTTTTTCTCATGGCACAATTCAATCAGATCACGAAATAAAATTTTGACGCTTGTTCACTTCCATGGAGATTTTTTCCGAATTGAGGTCCCATGGCAACCGTTACTTCCTGCTTCTTCTTAGGCTCTCTATATCACCAGCTCCTCACCCTGACCCTTCATCCAGTGAGAAAATAGAAATAGAAAGTCAGAAGACAAGTGACTTGACTCCTAAATAGCACCAGATGGCAAAGAGCAAACTCTCACGATTTAAAATACAATGAAAGCTGTCACTATAAAGTATATATGGAATATATGTGAAAAGGGATGTGTCCTGCATCTCTCCGTCCACCAACACCATCAAGATGTTCAGAACGGCTTCTACCAATAATTCAATACTAATTTCTCCTCCACATCCACCAGTGAGTCCATCAGGGAGAGTCTGAGTCTTCACCAGCATCTCCAGCTCATCATCACTCTTGTTGGGGGCAGGCAGAGACTTGACATTTCCCATGATGCCTCACAGCAGAAAGGACCTACAGTACATCTCCACCTCCAAGCCTTTAACCTTTAACCTTTGCAGCAGCAGCAGCAGCAGCAGCAGCAGCAGCAGCACGGCAACCATGAAAACACCTCTTCATCATCACAGCAGGGAGACATCGACCTGCTACTTCGTTTTCAATGAAAGAAGCTCCTCTCCACACACAAGTATCCAACAGTAGTCGACAAAATACAACAAAAACACATCAAAAATAAAGCAAAGGTTGAGTAAAAACTCAAAACCACCAGACTGTGAAGGGCATGCTCTCGAATTCAAAATATGAAAACATGGTGAATTAGGTTCTACACTACACACTGATTTATGTGTTTTTAATGACTCACTCCTTCCTTTTTCCTTTTTAAAAATGTATTCTATCATTTGCTCCATGATCCTAGTGTGGTGGAGGCCATTGGCGTTGTTTGATACTGGTGTTGTACGTCTCTGACAGCATCACAGCTGGGGTGGTGCTCTGGGCCGACTGCAGACTCTCCCCGTCTGCTTGAGGAATCATCGCTCTGACCTTGTCATACTCGCAGACAGAAGCGAGAGGCAGAGAAAGCCGAAGAGAAATTGTTATTTCCTCCTCCCTCCTTTCGGCCCCGCGGGTATCTGCGAGTTTTGCCTTTTTGCCCTTTGGAAAGATTTAGAAGACTTAAAAGTTTGCAGAGTTTGATGGGTGTTGCGGCATTGATCTCCCCACAGAAATGAGCAGAGAGCATGTGAACGCATTGTTATTTTTAGATGTGAAACTTCATTTAATCCTTTTCATTTCTTGACCTTCAGATCCCATGAAAGATAAATATCATGTTATACTGACATTTCAAAGTTCTGCTGTTTTTTCTGCTGTGACTTCCTCTCCATACCATGAGACTATGAGATGATGAGACCAGCCTGGTTCATGGCTACACCGTCTGTTAGGTGGTTAACATTAGTGTCAAAGCAAAATATCCTGCTGACATGACAATTTTACAAAGTAGCTGTGACCCAGTTCAGGGGTTGCATCCTTCGAAAGACGCAGTCTATGCGATCTACTGAAGCGCTCATCGGCTGCAGAGTCAATGGGGCGTAAATGGGGCGGTATAGCCTCTGGAGAATTCCCTGATTGCAAAAGAGCGCAATCAATGTCCTAATGTCAAACATTTGAAAGTGGCAACATTTTTACATTTTACGGCTCAACGGGCGACCACGCCTCCAAACCGTCTGCAGAGCAGAGCCGCCTCAACATCCCAATAGCTAGCGTACTAGGTGGCTAATAATAACGACACCTTGGACTCTTGGGATACGGGACGGGAGGGAGGCTAAAGATGACGACTAAAGATAGTTCATTTAAATTATTTTTCTCTTTTAATCCTCTTTAATGCTGTGCTCCATTTTATTTCAGAAGTCAGAATTCAGAGCTGGAAATAAAAACAACACATCAGAGTTAACTGTGTTCCAGTTATGAGTGGAAGAACCAAACCTCTTGTTAGAAATCGACGTTGTTAGCATTGTTAGCTAATTCCATTAGCTAAAACACACTACGTGATAGTTTGCGCATGAAAGCAACATAACAACATGTCTACAGGTAGAAGTTGTGTGATACTGTTGGTATAATGAATTTACTGACATAAAAAGGCTAAGCTTTCTAAAAAGGGTAAACTAATGTTCAACTTTTATCCACTGTCGATGCACTGAGCGGCCATCTTGGATTGCACACTCAGTCTGAGGGCTCTATTTTCGTAAACTAGCGCAGGCGCAGCGGATCTGCCCTGCGCTTCGCCTTCGCTTCGCCAACGAGGCGTGTCCAGGAGCAGTTTGCAATTTTCCTTCAATGCACGGCGAAGCGCAATCCCGCCTCCTTCCCTCCCACCGGCGCAAGTGGCATAGAAGGAGGAGAGAAGGCGTGGAGTGGGTTTGACACAGCCGAGTCAGATCTTCACCAATCAAATGAGCTCCTCTCCTCGCCTTTAAATCTGTCGCGCGCGCGAGGCGCAAGTTTGATTTCACCGTGGAAGAGGGAGGCAATTGACTGCCCAGCTCGCAGTGCGCACACGTCACCAAGACCTCACAGGCAGGTTTCCACAGTTCCAGGCACATTTAAATGCAATTAATAATCACAATAACCCCTATTTATTGTAACTATCTGAATCAGCACATACACTTATATCTATATCGATTGTCCCGTCACACTGATGACAGATCAAAGGCTGTCAGCATGCGTAATGGAAACTCAGCCTGACTGAATTAACACAGATGAAACCAGGGAGGGACTGGACAAAAAAGCAGCCGTGGATGTCCCAAGAGCAGGTGTTGACACTACACACTGTGCCGTTGCGATGATCCGCTATATTTATTTATTTACTTATTGATTTATTAGAGGGCGAGAGGCCGCATCGTCACGCGACCATAACAAATAAAACTGAAAACAAATAAACTATCATCTCTCACAGCAAGTGAGACGGGAGGAAACTGATGTTCTGGTCCGGTCCAAGCTGGCAGTGTCCGAATATATGGTTGCGCGAACAGACCTCACGGATGACGAGGATGCAAAAGTAGTCTGGGAGGGAGGAGGTTATGATGTTATCCAGGTTTGCTCTGACATATTGAGAGCTGTTGCCCAGTAAAAAAAAAAAAAAGCACACACACACACCTTTTCCATTCATAAAGACACTCATATTTAGTAACCAATATTTAAACCCGTGTGCACAGATCACAACATAAACAAACAGCTGCGTAAAGGAGGCATCACGTCTCTCTTTTTCTTTTTTCTTTAGAATTTACCTGAGATGGGAGATGTGAATATCTGCTCACTATCTGATGCCGAGGCTGATTGTGGTTTGCTGTGAGAGATGATAGTTTATTTGTTTTCAGTTTTATTTGTTTTCAGTTTTATTTGTTATGGTCGCGTGACGATGCACGCTCGCCCGCTAATAAATCAATAAGTAAATAAATAAATATAGCGGATCATCGCAACGGCACAGTGTGCTCTTGGGACATCCACGGCTGCTTTTTTGTCCAGTCCCTCCCTGGTTTCATCTGTGTTAATTCAGTCAGGCTGAGTTTCCATTACGCATGCCGACAGCCTTTGATCTGTCATCAGTGTGACGGGACAATCTATATAGATATACGTGTATGTGCTGATTCAGATAGTTACAATAAATAGGGATTATTGCGATTATTAATTGCATTTAAATGTGCCTGGAACTGTGGAAACCTGCCTGTGAGGTCTTGGTGACATGGGCGCACTGCGAGCTGGGCAGTCAAATTACCACTGCGCTGGCTGCGCTTCGCCTTGCGCTGAGAGTAGACCAGGTTGGAGCTGGCAAGCTTTCGGCGCACTCTCGGCACGGTCTATCGGCAACAAATTGTCACTGCGCCAAGGTGAATCTGTCGACAACTCCCCCTGCTGCGCGACCACTCCCATCTCGGCGCACAGCAGTCTGCCAATTTATCAAATCCGCTGCGCACGTTGTTGCACTGGAGGAAAATACCACTGCGCCGGCTGCGCCCCCCTGAGTTGCGCCAGGAAAATAGAGCCCTGAAGCTCTGTGTTTCTGATGTTGTAATGTGCAACACCGTTAATTTAGTGACACATTTTTTCTATTCTATTCTAGGTTATATTTTCATCCATGTTTTTATTGTTTGTCTGTTTATTTGTTTGCGGAAAGAACTGAACTGATCTGGACTGAGGGAGGGGTCGGACTTGCACTAAACTTGTAAAAATCTGGATCATTTCTTATAAAACTGAACATTTCTATAGATTGTTTGACATTGGCCTTGGCAGACCTATGTGCTCTGTGTGTGTGTCCTTCTTATTTGATATTTGATATAGGCTAACAGTCGTCATCGTCATCCTCTATACATTCACTGTTTACATGCAGATAAACAAAGAGGTACATGTGTGTTCATGTAAACACCTTTAACCCTCTGGTTCCACTACAACCGTCAGCTTGGTTGTTGACCTTTCTAAGAGATGTTTTCCCATCCACTTCATCTTCAATCAAAAAGAAACATAATAGGTTTTTTATTGGCTGTGAATGTCTTGGTGGTCATGGCCAATAGGAGACATCAGAGTCACAGCTCACCTAGCAACAACACCCACTGGTAATATGTAAAACCACTGAGACCCCTGAAGAAAAATTATTTAAAAACTGATCTTCCTATTAGTGTGACAGTTTGTATTTTATATTTAACAGTGAAAAACAAGTAGTTTGTCCTAGTGGTGTTGCCATACGTATCAGTCCAAGATGGCAGTCCTGCTCGGGCATGTGTGATGCAGATTGGACGATGACAGGCAGTGGCATGTGTGGTGACTTCATCAATCTATTTGATACAGTATATTAACTTTTTTTTTTTCTGGGTGTGAAAATAAAATGAATTGTGACAAATAATACACAGAAATTTTTCAAACTGAACAGTCACATAAAAACGTAGGTTCTTGTCAACACTTGCCGCCGTATCAACAGAAACGCAGTCGCTATGTGTCAACACCTTCCTACCTTATACCGGCTTTTATCCACACGGGTGAACGTATTACTAATTTACTAAAATAGATTCACATTCATATTCTTGTACCAATTACAAACCTGCATTCTTGACGAGGGAAGTGTGAGGTATAAAAATGATCATTGTTATTTTTATTAGTTTTATAAGGAGGGAAGAAGTATGGGAGGCAAAAGTGAGGTTTTTCAACTTTATATGAAGAATGTGAAGGCTATTCTTTTCTTTCAAGATGCATTAAATGGAAAAAAAAGAAAAGAAATGGAAACACTCCATGTCAGGTTTTCTACACAGGGACAGTGTTTCCTTCATGAAGGTTAAGAATGAAGTGTTTCCTTCCTGTTGCCAGATAACCAGGTACATTAAAGAACAAATCAACTACAACTTAATCACAAATAAATATAAGAAACATATAAGTGGACATGTTAATATAAAAAAAGAGAAAGAAATGTAATGTAAATGATTGTTTATAGCGTTTTGTTTTAAAGTCGATGAGATAAAATAAGATAAGATAAAAGAGAAAACATGAAAAACAATAGTATTAAATAATATAATAGCTGAATATATATAGTACAATTGGATATTTGAATATATACTGTATATACATATCTAAAAAAAAAAAAAAAAAAAAAAAAAAAAAAAACCCAACAGCAGCAGATCAGGGACATTGCACAGTTGATATATAATAATAATCTCTTTATTCTGAATGCTGCTGCCTCTGCAGTGTATTTTTAGACACAACCACTTGGAGTCACCAGATATAGATGTTTTCAAATTCTACACACAGTAAACTTTGATAATTTTATAGCTAGATGGTGAAGGGTCAAGAAGTTCATGTTTATGCATTCACATTAGAGTGCAGTGTACAAACAATGCACCACTAAATAACAAACACAAACAAGAATGATGATAAAAAAACAAAATCAATCAATCAATCAATTGATCAGGTTTTATTTGTATAGCACTTTCCATGCCCACGGCAGCTCAAAGTGCTTCACATGATAAAAACAAGGAACATAGGGAACACATATTGACACACATACATTCACATACGCATTCACACAATAGTTTGAGAACATTAGAGACATCGGGGAAACGCTATCTTACACTCAATAATCATTTACAATGGGGGAAACACCAGATAAAATGAAGTTAAATAGATAAAATGAGAAGAAGAGAAAGACACTAGATAAAATGAAGTAAAATAGACAGGTGTAGTAGGATAAAATAGAATAAAAATGGATTAATTAAAAGATAATAGTATAAAAGATAAGAGAGAGAGAAAGAAAAACATAAGAAAACAATCCATAAAAGCCAAATACAACAACAACTGTGTGAGTCGTCAGGCCACAGAAACCATGAGTAGATGAATCATCAGCGGGAATCTGTTGTCTTTTTACAGTTTCATTTCCTCAGAAGACGCTTCACAAACTCCCAGAGAAACGCCACACCTCCGCTGCCGCCAGTGATGATGATGGTGTTTGGTTAACAACAGAATAAAAAAAAAGCTGAATAAAGGCATGTCAGAACGAACTTTCCTTTGACCCCAGTGAGGTGTATGTTGCAGGCGTTATACTGCCGGCTGGAGAGACTCCCTGCAGCTCCCACCAATAACACACCCCATGATGCTGTCAGAGGGCTGGAGGGATGGAGCCATTAAGGGAGGAGAGGAGAGGAGGAAAGTGAGCTGAGGATATATAGATGTTTCCCCACCACAGACTCCCCAGCTGCTTGTTTGGAGGAGCGAGGTGTGTGTTTGTTGCGTACGATAGCCTCGCTGCACGTTGATGTCTGACTTCGATTTGTGTGCATGTGTGAGACTGAGAAGACATTTCCATCCACAGTGTGAGAATACAACCCCCTCTCCTCCCCTCCATTCTTGGAACAAGGCCCCCACTTGGACATAAAGGGCACATTTGTTCTCAACCTTGTGCCATTGTTCTGCGAGCCTACTGTTAATATCCGTTGCAAATCTGCTTACTTTCAGATTCCATCAATACGGGCGGGGAGGACAAAGAGAGGACTATATGGGCCGTTCAAGGCCCAGGGGAAAGCGGAGAAAGGATGCAAACAGAGGTTGTCAGTGTGTTCCTTGACTCTGGGATGGCGCTGACAATGACAGCCAGTATGAAGCAGCCTGTTGATTGATCAGTCTGATGTTGTGCTGTGTGTGGGATGGATGTCACAGACAGAATTAAACAAACAAAAGGGGCCGAGAAGAGAGGAAGCAGCATGATTTAGAGGAGGGATTTAGAAAAAGGGGGAAGAATATGAGCCGAGTGGATGTGGTGGGTCGACGTGTTCCTCCTGTGATCCATAAATTATTTCACACTGTGGAATGATTATGGCCGAAACAAGGAAGGAAGGAAGGAAGGAAGGAAGGAAGGAAGGAAAAGACAGAAGCACCTACAGTAGATTTTCTTTTCAACAAATCGCCAGCGAAATTACAAGCTGCAGGTTCTGTGGTCGATCGTATGTTTAGTTTTTAGAGGCATTTTTCAAGGGCAGAGCTGCTCTGGGTGGAGAAACACCCCCGGGCCAACAGTGAGGGAATTCAGTTCACAGGAGAAAAATACAATAAACAGCCTGGACTGCTAGTTTGTTCTTGGAGGCTCATGTACACTGACTAACCACACTTTACTTTTTGGTCTAATTACAGACGGATCAATTTATGTGTGCGCTCTGCACGTACTTTATTATAACATTCACACATGTGCCTGCATGGGCAAAATCTGAAAATCTGAAAAAGATAGGCCTTTACTGTCATTAATATGTAATGTGCTTCATATTTTCCTGTGAGAAACTTTACATTTTATCAAGGCAAATATGATTAACATGTATAAAACTCACACCTGTAATTGTTTTTTGCTTGAAGGGCACTGGAAGCACAGATAACATAGGCTACACCAGACACGAGAGAAAAAAAAAAGTTTATTTTTAATGGCTTCTTCCCTTGCCCACATCTCAGCACTCCAAGTTCAGTGCAAATTAGTTGAATGTATTTTACATATAGCCTGGTTTTTCATGTATCCAGTGCCATAAAAGCTAGATTTGAATTGAATGAAAAATAAGCATAGCTACACATTGAGTTTTTATTTATTTTGGAGTCCACAATAGTTGCCATTGAATAATTCACATAGCATTTATTGTTCATAGTATCAAAAAGAAAGACATGTTCTCAAATGCAGAAAAAGAGCATATCAAACTTAAACTAGAGAATGCATTTCCTGAAGGAAATACGGGTGAATGCTGAAAGCTGAATGAGCTGAATAAATTGTTGAAACAATGCTGAATTAAGTGAAGAAATTGCTGAAGAAATCTTGAAAAGATGAAACAATATCTGAAGAGTTAAACATGTAAGAAGGAGGCTGTATGAAATGGTTGGAAATTACTTGAATGTTGAAGATTAGAATGAAAAAATTGAATGATATCTATCTATCTATCTATCTATCTATCTATCTATCTATCTATCTATCTATCTATCTATCTATCTATCTATCTATCTATCTATCTATCTATCTATCTATCTATCTATCTATCTATCTATCTATCTATCTATCTATCTATCCATCCATCCATCCATCCATCCATCCATCCATCCATCCATCCATCCATCCATCCATCCATCCATCCATCCATCCATCGACCGAGACGCAGCAGGTGGCGCTGTTCAGCTCCACAGGTGGTTGGCGCACCGCGGGAAACACGCAGTAAAAGAAGAGGAAGAAGAAACCGTTGCCGTCTGACTGACAGGTAGCCTAGCAGTGGACTTCACCTTGTCAACGTTTAATTCACTCAGCTTGGAAATACTTTTTTGAAAAAACCCCCCTCTTTCTTTCACTTTTTTATTTTATCTGTGGATCCTCGCGGATTGGAGGAATATAAACAGCGGAGGAAGAAAGGCCGTCACGACTCAAGACCACCGTTTCAGAAGGTAAGAAGAAGCAACCGCCGCCATTTTGGTGCGTTAATATTAGAACGTCTCTGTTATGACGCAGTTAAATTATGAACCGTAAGGAAACTGCTGTGCTTGTGGTTTCTTCGTCCTTGTCGTTGGTGTTGGTCCATGTCGCCACGAGACTGTTTCTTAGGCAGTTGTTGTAATGCTAGTGGTGGTTACTGTCTCAAAACGGTCAAAGTTTCTGTCCTCTGTTGTGTTTGGGATGTGTGTGATAACTTTCTGAAGCTACAGTGAATTGTTTGTGAATTGTTTCATTATGGTTCTGACTCTGAGATAACATAACAGCACCTCTGTTAGCTTAGCCACATACAGTAATAGACAGTATGGCTAATCCATAAGGCAAACTAGCATTGATGATAGCATTGAAACCTCCTAGTCAGATTTAGTAGCCTATTATGCACCATAAAATACCTGTTTTATTTATTGTAATTTAAGGTATTCATAGCATATAATTCAAGAAGACATGTTTGCAATCAAAGCTCCATCTCATGTCAATTAGTAACAACCGCTCACGAGCATAACAAGAAAAATGTCAACATTGCTCTTTGAGTGTTCAAGACTAGGAAAGCAGTCCAGTTAGCCTAATTCATTCAAGTGTTGCTGCCCTTTTATTGTCTGATTTTCATAGTAATATTCCAAATGAATGTTTATTGGGTCATGATAACGTAAAGATTAAATTGATAAGCAGCCTAATACTGAACTACTACTTTTATCTGACATCCATATGTTTCAAATATCTGCATATCTCAAAGGTCTTCATTGAGTGATGCAGGTGAATAAAAAATCATACGGATTGGGTTGTCTCTCAGTAAAGGTCCAACATGAGAATTTACAATATATTCTGTCAACACTAATATGAAAATCAATTTTTAAGATGTAGGAAGTAGATTCAAGTTCCGTCTCAGACTTTGTGTCACCTGCACACAAGAAGAGATGCTCTTTTAATTAATGAAGACTTAGCAGCATGATTGGAAGCTTTGGTAGCTCAATCATGACTGAAAAGTTATCAAAGCTCCAAATCTATCAAAAGAATACAAGAAATCAATTAAAATTGCAATCAAAGAATCAGTGAAACTGTCACTCAGTTCTTACATCAATTTGGAAGGTATTCTCAAATCAATCAAGCAATAAAATAAATGATCTATCATAAATTAGGTGTCTGGCACCAGAATCACCAATTACTCTGTTCAAATCACCATTAAGCACAGAGAAATTTCATTAGGCAGTGAAAGAAGTTATTAAGATAATTGTTTATCAGTGGATTAAAAGCATTTAGATGATTAGAGACTGTAATGTACCAGACCTCATTTTTGGATCTGAGTATGTGGCTTCAATAAGTCACAAAGTTAGTAGCAAATCCACAAAGTGCTGCTTCAGATACTCCAGGAACTTCATCTTTTACCGGAGATTACTGGCTGCTTTTAAACACGGATTTTGTTGATACGTACTTTCTGACTTGTTGAGGTTTCATCATTTTTAGATGTGAATTTTCCGTCGACTCTCACAGATGCTCTCAACGCTCATAACACCCTCCGGCAGTTCACAGTTCACCGAGGTGTCATGAAATTGATCTTTCTTCAGAGATACAAAACTGTTGCCTGAATCTTCATCTCACACTTAAGCAGTTTTGGATCTATTCAGAAACGGTCTTGTGATTTTTGCAAACCTCTGTGTGCGCAGTGGTTGGTGAGTTTCTGAATGATTTCAAATCAACACATAAAGCCAGATACCATACGTAAAGAAATATGTTTACTTCAGGGAGGTCGGGGGTTTCTAGAGGTGACGAAATAATGTCAGAGAACAGGTGAAACCCAGAACCTCCAGCTGTACGTCTGTCTCACAGTTTCCGTCTTCAGGGAGCCCAGAGGTGGAAACATGTGGAGAGACGTGTTGATTCTTTCTGTTGTGTTTGACAAAATCTTGTCCCAGATTCTCCGTGAAGTCTTGTCCAGTCTTGTTATGACTCTATTGGCTGTTGTGTGCAGCGTCACATGGTCTCTGAGCTCTTCGAGACAACGTGATCAACAAACTTTATCCTTGGGTTTTGAGATAGATGAGAAACATTGTGTGTTCATGCTTCTGACCTATCTAAAAAAAAATTGTGTTCCTTCTAATTAGGGATGTCACGATTACTTGTTTTCACAATTAATCGCGGTATTAAATTCCACGATTAATTAATCGTAAAGATTCCTAAATACCATCACTTTCCAAAAAAGATTATGTCGGAACCATATCGGCAGATGTGCGCCAAAATAAAGGTAAATGCTCAGATACTATAACGTAACATTGAATTGGTAGGAATTTAAATGTTAGTGTGTCATTTCTATTTAAAAACAAAACAAAAATGATTAAAATAAACGTAAACATTTGGTTCAAAGGACAATTTATGACCTGAATAGGGTTGTACGGTATACCGGAAACAATAGGTGTGTGTTAGAGTAAAATGAACGTTTGTGTTTCATTCTATAAACTACTGATAACAATTTCTCCCAAAAATTACAACTGGTCAAAATAACAAAAAAAGATGCAGTGTTTTCAGACCTCAAATAGTAATGCAAAGAAAACAAGTTGATATTCATTTTTAAACAGACCACTAATGTTTTAATTTAGGAAGAGTTCAGATTAATATAGATGGAATTTTAATCCTGCAGCAGCAGTGACTGTTTACTGATTTACTGATTATTTACTGATGCATAATGTTATAGTTCTAAGATTTTCTATTAAAATAAAGCCAATAATGACATTTTTTGTGTTCTCTTTTTATGTGGAAAAGTACCGAAAAGTATCGAAAAACATGTTGGTACCGATACCGGTACCAAAATGTTGGTATCGTGACAACACTAGACCTGAATATTTCAAACACTGCCCCTGGGGTGTTAATAATTGGTCATATATTAAAGCAGAAGTAAGTGATATATTTGTGTTAATATAAGTCTTAAATAGTTATATCTTCCGACAGCAATCACTTACATAGAGTGTTTGGTCTGAAACACGGGTCTGTCAGTCCCTCTGCTCTGCTCTGAGCCGAGGAGAAAACATTAATCGTATCCTACAGTTTTTATCCAATGAGGAGAGAGAACGGCATGCAGGGCTGTGTGTGCAGCCAAGGGACGCCGTCAGGGTTTGAAATTAACTTTTTGACTTACTAGCCAAGTGGCTAGTAGGTCAAAAAAGTTACTCGCCAGACAGATTTTTTACTAGCCAAAACCAACAAGTTGCTTCACTATTGTATTTCGACGTCACTAGTTATATAACAGTCATAGTAGTACCATATAACAGTCATCCTGTTCTTCTCAATCAATTGTGCTCTGTAGACAGTGACCTTTCAACTTTTCTGGAATAACAGTAGTTTGTGTGGCGGCCTGCCACAGGCTCTCACAGAAATTTTTTTTTTTTTAGTAATGGAAGCAATTTCACAGGTAGCAACATGACAGTACAACGTGACAGAGAAGACTTCCATTCTTCCGTTTTTTTCCCAGTTTTTTATCCCTCCCACAATCCCACCCCACTCAAAGAAGAACAGTATAATAATAATTTTTAAACAGCGCTTCACCAACTCTCATCTCTGCCTGTCAGTCCACCTGCCGTCTCTCTCGCACGCACGCACGCACACACACACAGACACGGGCGCATGGACAGTTGGCACTTTGCCGCTCGTAAATGCGCTATATCGCGCTGATTGTACAGTGTTCAAATACCCCCCCGTCCGTCGGATAGTCCGACCACCGACTCCGGCGTGCTAACAGCTAACAGCTACCAGCTGTGCTACAGCAGCTGACTGAGCCTTTTGGAGCCGCGGCTCGGCTCACATTAACTGGGCTCGGTGCGTTCCTCTCAGTCAGATGTGAAGCAGCGGTCTGATAAGCATGATGTCCGTCACGTGTCCCGTTATGCGTCCCCTAAGTTGTGACGTTGTCAGGTGACTATAAGCTTATAATACTGGGGGAAACCCTGGAAACAGATTGGGAGTCTCTTTTTTTCTAGCTCGCCAAGTGGTGAGACAGCTAAAAATCTGTCTCGCCACAGAGGAATCTGGGTCGCAAATGGCGAGTGGCGACCGCTAATTTCAAGCCCTGGACGCCGTGAATGTGGCGACGTAGGGACGAGGCCTGTTATGGTGCGTTCAAGGAAACTCATATTTTTCCGACCGTGAAGTCGTACCAGTTCGATCTGGTACGAGTTCACGGGTCAGAAGTTACGAGTGGCCGTTATAGTGACTTTCACCGGTAAAACAGGTCGGAAAAACACGAGTGGGTTGCCTGGAACGCTACAAAGTCGTAAGTTGTGACTTGAAGCTGTAATTTACGATTTCAAAAGCCTGCCTGGAACGCAGCATTAGCGAAAACGACCGGACCACTTACTTCTGCTTTAATAGATACTTGAAATATTTTGTGTAAACAATGAGTAATGTATTTATATTTTGACTATATTTGATTTTACACATTCACAGTGTTGTGAAATTAATTAAGCATAATAATCGTGGTAATCGTAACACCGTGATTATTTCTCTGACAATAATTGTACCAAGAAAATTTCTAATCGTGACATCCCTACTTCTAATAGAAACAAGAGAAATGCTTATAGAGGGTTTTCTTTTTTAGTTTTGGATGTTGGTTAGATTTTATAAATGCGTTTTATCACTCTGCTGTAAGATTTAGGAGCAGAGATAGTTGTAAAACACATCGCTGCAACTCTCTCTGTCTCTGTACAGTGTGAAAGACGCAGGGTTTTTATTTATTTATAAAGCTCTTATTGGTCTCTTACACCCTTGAATTACTTCACTGCTTCATTTTAATGTGGCTCTTATCAGACTCAGTAAAGTAATTGGACTGTGCAGGCGCCAGGTGTTTCTTCTTATTGTAAAAACCTGCAACACTGAACAAGTGAAGCAGACTACTTTAAAACTTTCTACACTTTTATCCTTTTGGGCACTTAAAATATTTAATTACATCACATCACACTGTGCTTCCTGATTGTAGACTGTTATTTTAATTATTGTCAAGATTTTTTATTCATTCCTGATGCTCTTTGTGGCTTTTATTGTTGTTTTACTTCTTGGCATTTTTATCAATTCATTGTGTTTTCGTTTTCTGACTCTTTTTGTGTAAGCTAGACATCGTTGTTGGTTGTGTTTAGGACCTTTTAAAGGGATAGTTCAACATTTTGGCAAATTGGCCCATTGCCATAATCCCTATAGTCTTAGCAGTAGGTTCGTTACCTTTAATTGTCGGTGCAAGCTGTTTTTAGAACGGCGGAGCAGAGCCATGAGCTGCTCAGAGCTACGCTACGGAGGCTAATGGGATTTCTTGGTTTCCCTCATCAGACTCATCAAATACACAATCCAACAACTCCGCAACGCTCTGGTGGACAAGTTGTGACCTGCACATTCACCACGCTATGAGATAATAACAGAACCAGATACCAGACAGAGTTGTTTTAGAGTTGCTGATGCGCGTTCCCGTCGGGGACAGTTTTTCATCAAGCAGTCTCTGTATTTCCCTCAAAAACAACTCTGTCTGGTAACGTTGTGTTATTATCTCATAGCGTGGTGAATGTGCAGGTCACAACTTGTCCACCAGAGCGTTGTGGAGTTGTTGGATTGTGTATTTGTCTTGATGAGTTTGATGAGGGAAACCAAGAAACCCCACTAGCCTCCGTAGCGTAGCTCTGAGCAGCTCACGGCTCTGCTCCGCCGTTCTAAAAATATCTTGCACCGACAATTAAAGGTAACAAACCTACTGCTATGACTACAGGGATTATGGCAATGGACCAATTTGCCAAAATGTTGAACTATCCCTTTAACTCAATGTGTTTTGGTCTTGGTAGACTTGAGAGGACCGGGTGAGGCTCAGGTGAGCAGGTTACTGAGAGGTCATCTGTTTTTTTTTTGGTGGATGGTTGTGAATGTCGTCTTATTGCTGCGAAAGAAAAACCTCTCCTCCTCCTCCTCCTCCTCCTCCTCCTCCTCCTCCTCCTCCTCGTCCTCCTCTGGCTGCACCAACAGACGGTTTGGAGTGATGGTGCATCCAGGTGGAGCTGACGTTTTTGGGGCAGGTGGTCTGGCTGCTCCTGTAATTCATTGCGGTGACGGTGATGAGCCAATCAGGACACCTGTTGGTGCCGCGGGCTGCAGTCTGGGCTCCGTCGGCGCCGTCGTCTCCGCGCTGTGGGTCAACTATTTTGGATATTATGTGTGTGGGTTTATGAGGACAGTTTTCTGCTGAGAGTTTTCTTTATTTCTGTTTTTATGAGGTTAATTGTCATGTGTGTTGTTGTTTTTTTTTGCAAATGCCAATCTGCTGCCTTCGTTTTCCTTTTAATTTTATTTTTTTTTTGGGATGAAGTTGTTTTTGTAAGTGCTCACCACATGTTACTGAACTGAGTGTATAGTTTAACCTAATACATACCAGGGCTTCGTGATATACAGCAATCAACATATTAATAATATAACTTTATTTTAGGCACAGAGTGGGCCCATAGAGACAAGACAGTGAGACAATAAAAACAAAAAAGAAAAGAAGAAACTGTAAAAGCTTCTATAGCGACTGTTGAGCCAGTGTTTACAGAGACCAGATGTAGCGATATGGCTTCGGGCTAATTCATGCTTTTATAATAGCGTTCTCGGACTTGTCCAAATGAGACATGAAATTAATTGTAATTACACGGGAAGATACTGCGATTGTAATTTCATAGTGAATTGGTTAAGAAAGAGTGCAGCAGTTCAGTTGTGATTTTTAAATAACGACTTAAAAAAACATGGTTTGTTGTCCAGGGCGTCTCCGTGGCAACACAACACTGACAGTGCACAACAATGTGACACATTCGACCTTCATCAGAAAGGTCAGCTCCTGTGATTTGGATGTTGTGATCTCGATTACGCTGCCAAAACAACTTGCGTGTTTGACTTTTATCAAACAAAACTACATTTTTGTTTCATACATATTGTTATTTTTTACTCTATCATGATCATAGGAGAGAAAACAATTTGGATCAGATGTATAAAATCAGTAGACAAACATAATAACAAGTGAAATCTGTCAGTCATTACTGCATGTGTCCTCGTTATTTTTATTGGAAAAATCTAATGTTGTGAAGGAGCGAAGATAAGTTTTTCATCATCAACCTTTATTTTACCACGAGAGACCAATGAGGAGTGTCGAGAAAAGCAACACAAGAAAACATAAAACAACATTAGGTCAAAACAAGAAATAAATAAAAGAGAATATCAGGAAAAAGTAAAACAATGAATAGAAAACAGACAAGATGGCCTAGTGGAGTTAAAAACAGTTACAATCAAATAAAACAATGTCAGAGATAAGATGTTTAAACAGCTGTATTGATGGTAGTAATTCAGATTTTAATACCTTTTAAAACAATACCTGCTCCTTTCCTAAAAGAAACCACAACAAAAAACCCGCTAACACCAGATGAAATGCCATTATTATAATGAACCAGTTTACAGCCAATAATATACAAATCAAAAATCCTTTTTCATTACAACATGCTTTTATATAACTCCCCTATTCTTTTTTGCTTCTACATCCTCTTAAACTGAGAGTACAGATCTTTTCTCTATATTTTGACACCCACCACATTAAATTCACATTTGTTTTAACTCAGTCCTTGCAATTTGGTGTTTTGAAATTAAAATTTTCTTCTATGATTGATTGACATGTCCTAAAAAAAGCCCTAGTTGTCATCATCATCATCATCTGCAGACAGAAGGGCTCAGACACCTGAAATGAGAGTTCACAGCTCTGTCACAGTTACCTGAGCCGTCTGAGTCGTCTCTCTCTGCCTGGCTGCCTCTTTCTTCTGTCTGCAGAGCAATAAACTGCTTCCTGTGATCAATCCCACATATTAACTGCCACTGCAACAATATCCCCTCCAGTTTGGTGCTATGAATCTTCACTCGTCGTCGTACTCTAATGGAGGTTTCACCAAACACCACGGAGGAGTGAGTATTCATTCGACTGTTGTCTCATCATTTTGTAGAAAAACTTCCCCGCTGCAAATGACCTGAAAACACCAAGGACTACCTCACCTGGCCGACCTGACCTCAGAAATGAGTCAGCGTTGTAACCTCAAAATCCAATTAACCCCCAAGAGCATAAAAAACCCAAAACAATTCATATCATTGATAACTTTGTTTGGCTGCATAATGAATCAAAACACAATTCCTGCTTTGGAGGAGACATATTAAAACTACGTCAGACCTATCATTAAGTGAAAAATCCAGATAACCAAGAAAATGAAACAAAAACGGAGTTCAAGCAAGAATTTTACTTAGTATCAAAGATGAAAGCATATTAAATACAAATAAAAATGTACATGTTGTTCAAGTTGAACTTTTGGATATAAAATAATCATTGTATTTAAAATTGATTGATTTTTAAAACTATTAAACACTAAAATAAAATGCACAACATAAATAGAACAAATAAAATAATTGGATATAAGACATAAATAAGGATAATGAAGCATAAAACTTTATTTTATACTATACATATATTTGTGTTTGATTGTGTCAAATTGACCCTATGCATTTGTTTTGTTTGTTTTAACCCTTGACCACTGAAACCAGTTCAACCTTGAGTCTAAATGAACGCTCCTGCCAAATTTGAAGATGTGTCTTCAAGACGTTACTGAGATATCACATCCAGGGGAACCAGGGGTATTATAGTTAAAGGGACATTATGTAACTTCTCCTGTTATCTGTTCACGAAAATCGATTATTTGGTTCAAAAGTCTGTTTTTCATTAACCAGTAATCCCCCCATCAACAAACTGAAGTGTTCCTTTCAGCTCTGAATGAGCCGTTCATATCATTCATATCTACATGGAGCGGGTAAGCTCGGTGCTGGCTGCCATGTCGTGTCGCCATGTTTTTACGTTCAGTGGCAGCGTGACGGTAGGAAACCACCTAAACTCAGCGGAGACACCGGAGCTGTCGGCTCAGGTCGAGGTGGCGTCTGTGAAAAGTCACCGCGGTAACGCAGTGAGGAGAAATGGAGCGTTACACTGATGCTGCATTCACCTGCAGTCGGGCAGACGGCCGTCGCTAACAAACCAGATGTCATTTTAGTCACAGAAGTCCAGAGAAAGCCGGTAAAACATGGGTCAGGTAAACAATACGACATCGCCATGACAACATATTGTCACGTGTATTGTTTTGCCTCGTGCTGACGGACCACTTGTTTACATAGAGGCTTGTTTATGCCGTTACGTGCAGCGGCTGTCGTCCGTCTGCCGTCTGCCCAATTTCAGGTAAATGCAGCATTAGAAATACAATTGAGTTGCTTGTGATATACAATCACAACACTAGATGGGCGTAATTCCTACACAATGTACCTTTTAACCTGCCAGAGGGGGCGGGGCTTCGTTCGTTCGTTCGTTCGTTCGTTCGTTCGTTCATTCCTTCATTCCTGTGCTGCTGCTGGAGGCTGCGAATGCTTTGCAGGGTCATGTGACCTCCAGAA
Source organism: Trachurus trachurus (assembly GCF_905171665.1). NCBI lineage: Eukaryota > Metazoa > Chordata > Actinopteri > Carangiformes > Carangidae > Trachurus > Trachurus trachurus. The sequence continues at coordinate 7,489,803 of NC_139892.1, forward strand.
CAATGGCTCCGTTGGTGTGAGCTCTCGCTTGTCTGTGTAATGAGGGAACTTCTCCCCGGTGATGAACCCCTCATCCATTTAATTTTAGACGCCCCCCACCCTCCCCTCTCACCCCCCCTCCCCTCCACCTCGCCCTCAATCTCATGTGCTTAATGAAAACATAACAGACTGTTTAGCTGGGGTCCGGCCACAGGATCTCCCGCCATCTCTCTCTCCGCCGGTCGTAGCAGCCAAATCTAGCGCCGGCCCAACTGTGTCCCCTCCGTGCCCCCCCAGGCTTGGGCGGTATTACGGTAATACCGTATACTGCAGGTGTTTAAAAATAGCAACGGTATCAGTTTCAATACCGTCATGAAAAAATGCAATGCACTTATATAGGAGATAAGGAGGGTGGCGGGTGGGCGGCGGCGAATATCGCTACTTTTTTTTTTTAAGACGTTAGTTTAGGCGGCAGCTCTTTGTTGTTAAGGCGGCCGCCTTAACAGGAAAGCGCTGCGGGAAACCCTGAAATGTTTTTTTTTTTTTTTTTTCCTGCAACCAATCGACCAATGACATTTTGGTCTGCTTATGTTTACTTCATCATTTTTAATTAGTCACGGTAATATACCGTATACCGCAGTAAAATGTGGAGGAAGTTTGAAGGTATCAAAATTTGGATACCACCCAAGCCTATAGTGCCCCCCCTCCCCTTTTACCTCCTCCTTCCCCTCCTCCCCCCACACACACTCAGACCCCCGGCCCTCTGCATACCTGAAAGTCAGCCAAGTGTCCCTCCCCCCCCCTCTCTGGGCTCCTTCCATCTTCCCCACTGCTCCTCGGCCTCCGTCCCCTTGTCCTCCACTTCCACGCCCTCCTCTGGTTTCCTCACTCAACTCCGCCACCGCCACCCAAGACCAAGACACAATTTGTCCTCAATTTGTGCACCCCCCAACCCCCCCGACCCCCCTTAACCCCCCTAACCCCTGCCCCCACCTCAACTCCCCCCCTGCCCTTACTACTTGTCAATTCTTGGCTGTGCCCATCTCTGTTTTTTCCTTCCTTCCATTTCTTTTCCTTCACCATCGTTCCCTTTCTCATTGCGACCCCCCCCCCCCCTTTCTGTTCTTTTTCTGCTTTTCTGTTTGCCGATTCAGTGGCTTGGTCCATTTTACCGCGGGTCTGGGGGAGGCTGGCTGGTCCCTCTGAATGCAGCCTGGGAGACATGAAGCCCTGCCAGCTTCCGATGTCATTACTGGAACACAACACGGTCAGACAGGCAGACGCGAACACACACACACACACACACACACACACACACACACACACACACACACACACACACATAGTAACACACACACACACACACACACACACACACACACACACACACATAGTAAGACACACACACACACACACAGTGACACACACACACAACACACACACACACACACACACACACACACACACACACACTGTGACACACTGCATATTTCTGCATTTCTGTAAAGATGACAAGCCTGTAGAGGACAATTTGTGTCAAATTAAACTGTTTTTTTTGTGATGCAGGTTTTTTTTTTTTTTTTTTTTTACGTTTTCCAGTCAGGACCAAATTGATTTTAGCATTTTAATGAAATGTTTGTTGATTTGTTTTTTTAACCTCTATGAACTTACCGTCAGACACCAGCCAAACTTGATTTTTTTTTACCGTAAGTACCTCTATATTGATCATGGTGAGGAAGATTAGAAATTCAAAAACAACCACTCATCCATGTTGGCGTAAAAGATTTAACACAAACAAATACCTTTATACCGTATGGAGCTTTAATACAAACATCTACCTTTATACTGTATGGAGCTTTAACACAAACATCTACCTTTATATCGTATGGAGCAGAAGTAAGCGGAATGTTTGTGTTAATATAAGTCTTAAATAGTTATATCTTCCGACCGCAATCACTTATATAGAGTGTTTGGTCCGAAACATGGGTCTGTCAGTCACTCAAGTCCAAGTCCAAGACCAGTCCCAGCCTGGTCAGATGCGAGCATGAACTGATGAACCCTCTTGGATGAGAGGTGAAACGTCTTCCTAGACAAATAGCCAAGTCCAGTTGCTTTCGATTTAAAATTCCTTTGAGATCCAGCTTTATGGTAAATGGGATCTTTTAAATACTCTATATAAAGTTCTGTACTGTGTATGCAAAAGGAAACAAGTTGCAACATGCAACTATATTATGCAAATGTAACTACAAAATGCATGTAGGAATACACAGAAATGCGTATAGATGCAAATAACCGGCTATAAAACACAAATAACACATGTTCTCAGTGTTAATCAAAGAGTGCTGAAGTCACATGACCATGGACCTCAGCTCTGAAGAAGAAGAAGTCATTATGTTTTGTGATGAGCGCTGTTCTTATAAACTTTTTCCGTTAACTATGAGTTGTTGGCGTCGTTTCGACCTCTTAACTTCTTCCCTCTCTCCATGCACCTTTGGGAAGCAGGTGACGTTTTGCCAAAAACATCTATTTTGAGTCGACATCAAAGCCGAGGTTGAAAGTTCATTCTTAACTTTGGAAAAAATCATGATGTCAAAAGAGTTTGATCACAAGATCCATTTAGAGGCTGTTCTGGTGCTTTTGATGCTATTATTTAACTTTTTTTTTTTTTTTTTTTTTTATCAATTACTGTCTCTAAGATCAAGAGTGAACTTTCAGTCTGAACTTTTAAGCCAGCATGAATGAGAGAGGTCCTTAAAGCGCTTAAGGCCTTAAGCTCCATCTGTTGAGGAAGATATGATCAAATGATATGATATGATTGAGAGGTCCAGAAATACATTAAACATTTTTTCATTACAATGTTGGATGTAAGGCTCCAACAGAGCACAGAGAGTGACTGCTCCACATTAGACTGAGATGAATTATATTATATTAAATGGTGTGTTCAGAGAGACCTCTCCAAACCAAATCATTTCAGCTGCATTAGTCAAATGAACATACGTACGTCAAACATGCAGAAAGTGGATGTAAGTTTGAACTGACCTGTGGAGGATTACTGCCCTCCTCCATCACCTCCAGCATCTGCTAGGGTAGAAAAATCTTCAGCATGGAGATTAGGAATATTCTGAAACCCCTAAACACACTGTGTCACCGTGATCCACTTTCATTTTAAAGTTTTCAGAAATATATGATGGCAGCAAAAGTTAAACAGTAAAAAGATGTTTGTGTTAAAGCTCCATACGGGATAAAGGTAGACGTTTGTGTTAAAGCTCCATACGGGATAAAGGTAGATGTTTGTGTTAAAGCTCCATACGGGATAAAGGTAGACGTTTGTGTTAAAGCTCCATACGGGATAAAGGTAGACGTTTGTGTTAAAGCTCCATACGGGATAAAGGTAGACGTTTGTGTTAAAGCTCCATACGGTATAAAGGTAGATGTTTGTGTTAAAGCTCTATACGGCATAAAGGTAGACGTTTGTGTTAAAGCTCCATACGGGATAAAGGTAGACGTTTGTGTTAAAGCTCCATACGGGATAAAGGTAGACGTTTGTGTTAAAGCTCCATACGGGATAAAGGTAGACGTTTGTGTTAAAGCTCCATACGGGATAAAGGTAGACGTTTGTGTTAAAGCTCCATACGGTATAAAGGTAGACGTTTGTGTTAAAGCTCCATACGGTATAAAGGTAGACGTTTGTGTTAAAGCTCCATACGGGATAAAGGTAGACGTTTGTGTTAAAGCTCCATACGGGATAAAGGTAGACGTTTGTGTTAAAGCTCCATACAGTATAAAGGTAGATGTTTGTATTAAAGCTCCATACAGTATAAAGGTAGATGTTTGTATTAAAGGGACAACGAGGAGTTTTGGAAAAGCGAAGCGTTTTCACACTACATTTATGAGCCTCCGCGCGCACCGTACATTTCTTTGACCGGGCGCAAGACGGACTCATGTTTTCATTCATCAATAATTAAAGTCAGAGGTTCAAAGAGGTTCACATACCACCGTAGTTCCGACCATAAACGGCGATGCGGCTACGTTATTCTCATGATTCGCAACGAAGGAAACGCTGGTCGGCTCGACCAGCACTTCCGCCACCACTAATAATAACAAAATAACGATAGAGACAGAACGATATATTTATCGAAAATGGGCCCATTAACAAGTGTGGGTAGCGGAGATTCATCCACATTAACGTGAGACTTTTTTATAACCGAATAGAAACTCCTCGTTGTCCCTTTAAAGCTCCATACAGTATAAAGGTAGATGTCCATGTGTAGTGTGATTATAAAGCAGCTCTAGGTTCTATATTAATACTGTGAAAGTATCAAAGCCTCAGTCCACAGAGAAATGCACACAGCCTGTATTCAGAAACTGAGCCTTAAAACCAGCCGTCAGGACTTCCTGTCACTTTGTGATGTCACAACAAAGCCCCGCCCCTCACCACCTGGACCCACCATCCATCCATCCAACTACAACTTGCAGGATTTGGTTTCCCTGAGTTTTTTATTCTGTATTTTTCCCCCTAGAAAAATAGTCAGCCAATCGGAAGAAAGGCTCAGAGTCTCCTCTCTTCTGATTGGCTAACACCTGATCTCAGATATAGATAATTATAATTACATATGTAAAACCATTTTTCTGCGTTCGTTTTAATCCTATGAAGCTATTTTTAGATTTTCTATTCGGTAAAGTGAGGGTTAGTGAACTCAAACATCATGATTCAGCAATTTTGCAGTATTTTCTGTGTTTCTTTTCCTCTGTGTGTGTGTGTGTGTGTGTATTAGAATGAGCATTGTCCTTGGGACTTCTCCGTATTATGTCAGTCTCTTGTGTTGCATTGTGCCACTAATTAAAATTGAAATGTCATCAATTAGACGGGAAATTACGCCGTCTATGTTTGGTAACTGTGATGAATAATAGAAAAAAAGACAAAACAAAACTGCCACCTATTGCAGGCTGCACCAGCCACATGTATGTAGGTGGGGGGGCAGCGCCTGCAGTGCTCTGATTGGTTCGGCAGGATGGAGAGAAAACAGAGGGATAGATAAATAAATAAATGAATAAAGAACAGGAGTGTAATGAAAAAATGAGGCAGTCAAGATGAGAGACGGAGCAGTAACCCAAGAAATTGTGTCCATATTGGACGTCACATTTTTATGTCCATACACTTCCACATCTGGGCAGATTCCAGCTGTTCTCCTCTGGTATTGGCTGGCTGACAGCTGTAGTGTGTGTGTGTGTGTGTGTGTGTGAATTAGAAGAAGTCCAGATGTGGAGGTATAACATCTAACAGTCACGCTGTGTGCGGGTCAGACAACACCAGAGTTGCCATGTGCAGAGGGAGCTGCTTTACACATCTTAAATGTTCTCAGATGTTGCTGCTCTCGTATGTCACGAGCCTCCTTAAAACGAGATCTGACCAGGTTTCCTCAGCTGCTCGTCTCTCTCGCTCTCTTTTTTTTTTTTTTTGCTGTGAGGACTAGGGATGTGCACGGTTACCCGAGTACTTGAGTACCGGGGTTACCCAGTTAACCTAGGATTTAAAAAATGGCATGTTAGAGTGCAGTCTAGCGTCGGATCAAACTACATTATCATGCCATGGTTCGGCTTTTTGTAGTGTTAAACGGTTTCGGTGATTTTTTGCTGTGTAAAGCGTTTTGGATCGAGCCTCGGACTAGTAATTTTTCCTATGCATTTCAGTGTAATGCATAGCTTTTGTGATGACATTTGTATAATATAATGGTGGTGGATGATTTTTAAAGGCCAGTATATAATAATAACAATGGTTTGGAGCAGGAAAAGGTAATAACTGATTAATTGGCCGGCTCCATTTCCCCAGAGGCACTTTGAGTTGTTAATATTTAAAAAGAAAAAAATTATAATTCAGCTACTGCTATTACCCTGACCTTCTGTGTCTGTGAGATCTGCTGCAACAACATGATGCAGCCTCAGGCCTCCAGACTGCCCCTACATGGGGGCATTTGGCACCTAAAATTTAATTAATTAATTGCAAGTACATTATAATCTAAATTTTAAGTAGGGGGTCAGTGTGCTCCAAATTAAATTAAAAGTTAGTCTGTAGCACTGAGCCTTGTGCAACTGGTGCCGGAAACAATAGTTTATAAAATGTCATATTGGTGCCAATTAATCAACCATTAAAGGACAATTCCGGGCAAATTCAACTCTGGGGTGTATTTTCCTAACATTTTATGTCTAAAAGAATGAATCTGAAGATTTTCAGTGTAAATGATCCGGTTTTGCGGTAGTTGCATCTGTCCCCGCATCGTCCCGGCAGCAATGAATGGGAGTGGATGTAAGTTCCGCTACTTAGGCTGTTTGCAGCCCTCGAATCCGCAATTTTTTTCCACAGACAGTGGCAGATGGCTACTCAAACATGCACCGATAAGTTTATTTACTTCGAGCAAGCCGACATGTTTGTAAAACTGGCTCTTATTCAAAGTCTCGCGGAGTCTCGCGCTTGACGTGCTCGGTGTGTTTACGTGCAGTAGTAAAAGCTCCGTTTTCGTCAGAAACACAGGAATATCAACTCGGAGGTACAACGGTTTCGTAGTATTAGCAAAAAATATAAACCGTAGTAGTAGTATTTTCTCAACAATGGCTGAATATGTCGATGATGGATATGAGGATATGGACGGTAACTTTGAATACGGTGGTCAGCCGTATATGTTTGAGCCTGAATATACAGATGAAGAGCTGCAAGAATTTGACGAGCAGGCTAGGAGAGCTAGAGAACAAGATCCCGACGGTGAGGAAGGAACTCCAAGGCCGAGAATCTTTGAAGATTGGTGGTGTTTGTGTGGATGCTGTGATCCAATGCCCAAAGAGGAAGAATGTCTTTGTTGTAAAGAGTGGGGACTGTGGGTGCAAGAAGGTGGTGATCCTGATGAGCCAGAGGAGGAGAACTCGGATAACGATGGTGGATCACAACGTTGCATCACCAACTGTGAAGATTTCCCCCATCTAATACACTAGGCTGTCTTGGAGACATTCTTTCGCATCCCCAAAGTAAATTGGAAGAAGCGACCAAGAGCAGAGGGACCAGACGGGCACTTATCCATTGAGTAAGTAGCATACATCATATCACTTTACATTTATTTATCTGTTTTTTTGTTTGTTTGTTTTATAGATTGGAGATGTACAAATCAATCCATTTTTTCCTTTAATATTTTGGGCAGCACATAAGCCAAATGATCAAAAATTATATAAAATTACTTTTTTTCCCTGTAAGATTTTACCCAATGTATAACAGTACTTATCACCTCCTCAAAGCTAAATAAATCCTGCTTACATAGTTTCTTGTCATACTTGTGACATACAAAAAAATAATAACAATAAAACTATGTGATTCTTCTTCTCCAGCCAGTACAGACTTACCGCCTACCGTGCTGGAACGGGTGCTCAGAGGACTTCAACTAGGTGTTGGAAACAGAAAGGTTATACCCAGCTGCACTGTCAATGCCATAAGAAGAAAATATCCCTCCCCCACTGGAAACTACACTGGATTTCAGGAGGACGTGGAAGACCTGTTCGACGATTTTTGATTCAATTCCATGTAAAACCCTATCCCATAATAGACTTGACCAACCTTATTTGTTTGAATATGTTCCAGACATTTCAATATTTAGATTTGAATCACTGCATAAGTAAATTGAGTGAACAGATATGGTCTAGTCAGCAGGTTCTGTCATAATAAAAGCAATCATCTATTTTTTGGTGAAGTGACTATATTTATAATGTTCCTGAAAATTGAAGTGTCCCTCATTTAAAATAAAACTAATAGAAGCACATTTGTTTGTCTCTACTTCAACCATCAAAATGTAAAAATTATCTCATGTTCATTGTTCAGTCACAGTCTTTTAATCTTTTAGACAAAAAACGTTTATAAATACAAAATGTCAATAGTAACTGCAGCACATTTGTCTTTTTTTTAGATTTCAAGTATGAAATTACAATCAGAGAATCACAATACTTCTACAATATTTGTAGATGTGTAGAAGTTTTCTCAAAAGATGGTGTAAAATCAAGTTGTAGAATGGCTGAACCGTGCAGATGATTTTGCAAGTAGTTCTTCTTTATTAGGCCTGGGAACAGGAGCTATATTATGAAGGAGTCTTCTTCTTCTTCTGCGCTGTTCCAAAGGCTCTGTGAAAACAACACTTGCATCATCTCTCCTTTGGACCACACGCTCCACGAGGTCACGGCGGAAGGGCAGCCGCTCAGTCTTTTCTTTGACTGGCTTTGCAACCCAATCTCGACTTGGTTTAGACCAGACAAATTTGTACATGAGTTGTCCTAATTGTTGTATAAAAAAGAAAGAAAAAAGAGATAGGTTTAATTATATTTCTCTATCAAATGGCAATTTGGTGTTGGAGTGATGTGTCTTTATTAGCTGATGTTATTGAGGCGTGACAGCCCTGTCACATTTGACAGGTTGGCCATGCCTCCTGCCGCTGATGAAGACGCGTCACTCCAACACGAGGTGAGGCTTCTGAGGAAGATAGAAGTCTTGTCGAAACATGTCAAGGTACCGATAATCCTTATTACACTCATGTCTTGCATATAAGAACTGTCTTTCACTATATACATTTTTTATTTAGTTCATTTGTCTCAACCATTTCAAAAATAATCTATGCCATTGGATCACAGATATTGCTCAGCTTTGTAAACAATCTCTGCCCAGCTTTTCTACATAGAAATCATTACATAATGTCAAGTGTGCTGGATCCAAGTGTACACAATAACAGCTAGTTGTAAGATTTTTACCTGTCTTTGAAGTTGCCTGTTGTCTGCCAACATTGGCATTGTGGTCTATGACGGCAAGCTGACGGGCCAACATGGATTCATAGCGGAAGTGTAGTCTTTTTGGAGTATATTTGAGCATTGAAGAATGGAACACTTCCAATGATCCTGAGTTGGTAAATAATACAAAACCAAAGTTGGAGTTACATCACAGAAAATAAATTACATAAGAAAAAGAGTAGAATTTGAAAAAACAAATTGAATAAGATGCAGGTTGTGAATTTAACCAGAGTATTTGCAGAATTACAGTAGTCCACACTGTAAAATATAAATAACATACCAGTGTGCTTGAAGTGTGACATCTGCTTTAGGTCACGAAGGATATTTGGGTCCATCACAATAGTTCTGAGAGCATGTAACGCTGAAGAATCAGCTTTGAGCCACTTCTTCCTTCTCTGCTCCTCCTCCGTCAGGCGTTGGTGCTTACAGCTGAACTCAACACCTTCCTCCTCCCACCTATGTACACCACAAATATGGTGCAGCAATGACTTCCAGCGACGGACACATTCCTAATAAATAAAAGAAAAAACACAGGGAGAGAATGGTCAAATTGACAAAATTGCACTTGAACTCCTGTTATGACAATATAGAAAACATTTTTGCCTTTGAAATAACTGTTTAGGTATACAGTTTTTGAATTATAAAGAGTTGTAATAAACATATTTGTATGCGGTATTAGACTGCACAAATCCCCTAAGACACATTCTATTCTCATGTTCATCCCTTCAAGTGGCAAAGCCATCAAGCTTGGCTCTTACAGTTTTGTCTAAAAGTAGATAACCAAGTAAAGACACATAATTCCATTATTGCCTCAGGATCACCTCCAGACGACTCACATGACCAGTACAAGTGATTGCTGATTGATTTCAGCCATGGCAGGAGATCTGCGTTTGCTTTCTTATTTGATACAGACACTATTTTCTTCTTCACACCTGGGTAGACAACAAAAACAAATCATTCTCAAAACAAAAAACAAGTTAGATTAGTTGATGTTGTGAGATACAATCCATCAATGAATGGGTTATGAAGTTATGCTTTCAGTCTCAGACAGTATGTATTTCTACAGGTTACTTACTCTTGCCAACATGCCAAGCATCGAATTCATGCTGGATCTTGTCTTTGTATTTTTCACTGGCCATGAGTTTCCTGATGGATGGTGATCTGTCTGTTGTAATAAGGCCAACATCCACACCCAGGTACATCAAGTGGTCGAGACCCCCTTCAAAACCCATGACTTCCATCGCTACAGAGCTGTTAGCTTCTGTAACCTAGAGAATAACAAATATTTGTCAGACATGCTTACAAGGCAGCACTGGACAACCACTCCTGTCTATCACTACCTTGTTTATAAAAGAAACCTCATTTATATATATAAAAGGTACCAGCTGTATTACCTCAACCAATTCAAAATGAACTACTTCTTTTGTAGCATCATCCTGGAAGGAGTAGGTTGAGTATTTGGCACTGAAACCTTGGGAGAAGATCAGTATTACTTAGTTTCACAGTGATACACAGTGAACTGATAATAACAAAATTTTAAATTAGGATGAAAGTTTACCAGGGCTATCACATCTGGCATCACCGCAGACTTCAATTTTCTGTCCCAAACGTGATTGCTGAATGAGACGCTGCATTAGTTTATCTTGTTGATCTCTATAAGCATAGTGGATGACTGGGATGAGTTAGGTAGACTGTACTAGGGATGTGAACGTGTACAAAAATATGTACACGTGTACACTGTGCATTTTTTTTCGTGTACACGCTTCAGGACCGCTATAGGTTGCTATAGCCTTATTTTTGTTTAGTCTGATATGCGCAGCCGGCGGAAGCACTGACACTGCAGCCACCGTGCCGGTGTTACACCGGAGCGGAGGAGACCGCACCGTAACTGGAGAGATCTGCCCGGTGAGCGTTCAGAGTCGACCACCGTACCCCCCCCCCCCGTCTCGCTGACCAAGTTGCAAGTTGCCAGAGCCCCGCGGAGCCCAGTCTCTCCCTCCTCTCCCACACTTCAGCACCTGTCCTGGGCTACAGCTTGGCTCGCTCCACCGTCCTTTATTTTTGAAGTAGCTATAACTAATAATAATGCACCGTATTGCCTAACTATACACACGTATGAGTGATCAGAACAGTAAATTGTTTACGCTACTTTTAAAAGGAGTAATAAGTCATTTCAAACGAGGAGCGAGCCGAGCCGACACTGTGCAGCCCAGGACAGGTGCTGAAGTGCGGATGAGAGGAGGACGGACCGGGCAGGAGCAACCAGCCCAGAGGCGTCCCGTCAGTCCTCGGCCGTCTTCAATGTCTAGACACCCCTTTCAATCTGTTTAAGGTTATTTGTTTGTGTTTAGGGAGGCTATATTTGCATAGAATATTTTTTGGCAACCAGAAAAGCAATGTCTGACCCGGCGTTTATTTCGGATGGGCGTTTACTCGGTGGCGGCGCCATCACACTCGCTCGCAAAAAAAGAAAAAAAAACTCACTCACGCACATTTTGTCTGGAGGAGGGAAGCGCGTCACAGCATCATTTTTATTAAATCATAGTTTTCTCTAAATTAAGACAGTGTGAGGGACTATTTTTCACCCAGCCCCCCAAAATGTACGCTATGTAAAATAAAAAAAATAATAAAAAAAATAATTGCGTGTATCGTTTAGGGATTTTTTACTAAACGTTTACAGTTTCATTCCGTGTAAACGTTTACACGTGTACACAGTCACACCCCTAGACTGTACATCATAAAATGTTGTTTTCTTTGGAATTTGTATATTGAGAAGTTCGGCCCACTCTGCTATGTCTGTGTATGTTTCTCCAGTAAAAAGAATGCCAGCACTTATTAGAAGGTTATTGTCTGCCATATTTCTTGTTTCAGGGCACGTGTCCCAAAAGCCCGTGTGTCCGTTATGGCAGGTCCAGGTAATTTTGAGTCTGCTGCCAGATATAGCCTTTTGCTTCTGTGTTATGCCAACACTGCATATGTTGCAGGATGTGAACAGTTTCATGATGTGTGACTCGTTTACTATCCACTTCCACACGGCCGAGCTGGCTGTGCCAGACATATTTTCTTGGCTTGAGGATGTGGTGCTGCTGTGTGGTTGAAAGCTGAAGTCAGATTCATCCAAAAGATCCATCTCCCCTAAGGTCATACTTAGGTCGCTCACTTCTTGTTCCACGGCTTCATCCTCGGTAAAACAGGATAGCAGTTGAATTTATAAATTACACATTTATGGTAAATAAAGGGGTTCGGAATATAACATCATCACTAGTGTGAAAAGGTTTACAGTGTCTGTTTTCTAATAGTTGAATACATTTTCTTATTGCAAGACACAAAAGAGAAAACTTTTTTGGCAGTACCTTGACGACAGGAATACTTCCGTCTTCCTCAGAAGCATCACCTGTTGTTGGTATGACGTGTCATTTATCAGCTTCATAATATCAGCTGATAAATGACACGTCACACCAGGTGATGCTTCTGAGGAAGGCGAAAGTATTCCTGTCGTCAAGGTAATGCTAAAAAAAACGTATGTGTCTTGCAATAAGAACACTTGTTTCAAGTAACACCATCACTGTTACTGTAAATATGGAAAAGCTGTATTATGGAGAAATGTTTCATATATCAAAAGGATTATAAAATAGAAATTCTACTCACTTGTATGAGATCTGTCGTAGCTTTATGGGGTTGATATGACATGGATGGAGTGGCAGTTCGTTGCTTGTACAGACAAAAAAATATGCAGTGAGCTTCATTATAGCCATGTAGGATCTCAGTTGCTACTGTGGTTTTGAATGACAAGACATTATATTTTTCTTGTTTATAAAAGGTGTTAGCACTGCTAAATGTACCTCTGACTGTGCCCAAGTTGGAGGCAGTGCCAAGTATGCCCCGGACTGTGATGGTTTGGTGCGTGGTGTACTCTTGTGTGGACTAGACAGAAGTAGGGTCAATGCAGCAGGCAGCCTCGGCTGCATTGATCCTGATGTTTCTTCTGTATGACCTCGTGGAGACTTGGTGGGAGTGGAATGCGGGACCATAGACAAAGCGGTTTCACCAGGAGAACTCTCACCACTCACAGTTACCTAAAAAAGGGTTGCGGTCGTAATGTCCGATCAGGGGGTGGGGGCCGATCCATGAATACATGAATGGGAAACACTCTTATTACCTAACACATGCCATAATATGCCATTTCAGATGTACTGTAAGACAAATGTAGAAAGAAAAAACGACACCGACAGTAACATTTTCATAAGGTTTACAACATTACCTGTGGTGTAGCTGAAACACAGATCATGGTCATCGGAACTGCATGAGGCTTCAGTCTTGGCCGTATAATGTGTTGTTTGACAGGTTTTGCCTTTCTCAGACCACTTCTTCGAAACGCTGCTGGAGCTGGATCCGGCTTCCTCAGGTAAAAATCATCCTGGTCGAAGTGCTGGCTGCAGACTTTGTAGTCCTCACGTTTAATTTTTTCAGCCGTGGTATCGGGGTTCATTTGAAGAGCGACTAGCCATAACCGCATTATTTCTTTATCAGACGTCGGTATTTTATGAAAGCTCATCGAGCGTAACGTGACAGTTGTCATTTTGTTGGTGCAATTAGGAAAAGAACAAAAAAACTAGGCATTGTTTCTAAAGAAAAGTCAACTTCTCTTACTGCGAGTCCTGTGTCTGACGAAAACGGAGCTTTTACTACTGCACGTAAACACACCGAGCACGTCAACTTGGGTTGAGACTTTGAATAAGAGCCAGTTTTACAAACATGTCGGCTTGCTCGAAGTAAATAAACTTATCAGTGCATGTTTGAGTAGCCATCTGCCACTGTCTGTGGAAAAAAATTGCGGATTCGAGGGCTGCAAACAGCCTAAGTAGAGGAACTTACATCCACTCCCATTCATTGCTGCCGTGGCGATGCGGGGACGATGCAACTACCGCAAACCCGGATCAATTACACTGAAAATCTTCAGATTCATTCTTTTAGACATAAAATGTTAGGAAAATACACCCCAGAGTTGAATTTGCCCGGAATTGTCCTTTAATGGGCCAAATCAGCCAACCTCTAATCTTCACATGTAAGTTTTTGTCTATGTGATGGATATAAATCACACATTCACCCTCTTGTTAGGCTTTTCTTTTTGTTTTAGCTTTTTAGCATCAGCTGTTCTCAAACTTTTCCAACTTGAGATCCACACACGGCACATAAGGTGGTCCACGGATCGGTAGATGGAAAAAAAAACAAAAGAAAGTTAAAAGTAAAAAAAAAAACTCTCAAAAAAGTCTTTGAAGCTGCAGGTGTATGTCATGCACAACAACAACAAAATAGTTTGTTTTATCAACATGTGAACGATCTGTGAAGTTTCTGATCTGTTGCACCCCTACACACCATGTATTCTCATAACACAGAATTTGAATACCTATAATTTAACATGTAGTACTGAGCTGAAAGCATTGAGGTGTCAGTTCACCTGTCTCCATCTCCTTTTTAATTATTCTTTTTGCAAACCTGCTGCGATTTAAGATCCTCCAGTTTGGGCGCTGGATGTGATCGATTAGTGCACAGTCCAGGGTTCCCACGCTTTTCTTGAAATCGTGTTCCAGGACATTTTCAGCTGCTACAGTCTGACAAACATTTTTTTTTACGCGATACACTGATTTATCCCCTGTTGCATTCATGCTTTACTTTACAGGCAAGGCAAGGCAAGGCAATTTGAATTCTGAATGCACATATGTAGTTAGTGTACAGTTGATAAAACACTGTGTACTGTATTGTAACGGTTGGGCAACTGCCATTTTTTGTTGCTGTGATGGTATGGGTAACGTATGTTGTTTAATGTGTACTGTATCAGTACAGGTTATTAATTGATTGATTGATTGATGTATATTTTATGCTGCTGTGTACTGTAGCAGTACAGGTTACTGATCACTCGATTTTTATTGTTTGGTTGTTTGTTTGATTGTTTTATTGTCAAACTGCGGACCACCAGTGAAGCCCACAACGAATTTCCCTACGGGGACAATTAAAGTTTATTGAATTGAATTGAATTTTATTTGTATAGCCCGTTTTTACAAACAGTTTGTCTCAAAGGGCTTTACATGGCATCACAACATCCTCCTCTGTCCTTAGACCCTCACATCGACTGAGGAAAAACTCCATGGAAAACCCTTTTAACAGGGAAAAAATTGGAGAAACCTCAGGGTGAGCAACAGAGGAGGGATCCCTCACCCAGGACGGACAGACGTGCAATAGATGTTGTTACAGACAAGAAAACAGTTTACAGAAGTGTTCTTTTCCACAATGGTACCTTATTTTGTACATTTAATACGTTTGTTTCTATGTTTATTCCCCTCTCCCATTCTCTCTCCCAGAAATCTGAGATGTGCAGTCTATGGCTCTAATTCATTAAATAATCTCTTAAATGCTTAGAAATGATGACAAATGTATCTTAGAACAGCACAAACATGTTCTTTTGTTTGTTTGTTTTTTGGAAACGAAATCCTTAGCAGGGTCTGAAAAAGTCAAATAGAGCTCTGGTAGCTGAACATAAAAGCATGATAGGCATTAAAACCAAAATAAATATTATTATGTTTTTTGTTAATGTAATAATCACATATAATCACACATTTCCACCTGAATTGACCATGGTTTGTGGGCCAGGTGCGATACCTCTGTGGCCCACCAGTGGGCCCTGGTCACCACTGCACCCAATGCCCCACAACCAGCAGCAGCTAGCTGCTAACTGACTGTCTGTAGCTGCTGCTGCGGCTGCTGCTGCTGCTGCTAACTGACTGTACTGTTGCTGCTGCTGCTGCTGCTGCTGCTTGGCAGGTTGTCGTCTGAGCCGCTGTTAATCTAAAAATATTGATCTGTGCATCTTTTAAACGTGTTTTAGTTGAGTTGGTTTGGACGCATTAAACTGATGTGTTGGTTCCCCATCACACAGTAATGTGACTATATGGAGCAGTGAGAGGACGGCTGAGGAATGGAGAGACAGAGGGGAGGGAGGTGAGTGGAGGTGGTGGTGGGTTTAGTGCAGTGGAGTCAAGCTGCCGTCTGGCCTAATGTACCCGCCGTGTGATTGGCTGGGACTGCTGGCCTGCATACCTGATACCCGGCTCTGTTCTAATCGTCCTTTTCCTGTAGCTGGCTTCGGACAACGCTCCTTTCTGCTTTTATCTCGTCCTGCTCCACTCCGGGCTCAGATCAGGTTGCTAAAAGAAAAACACCGCCTGCCACCAACTCTCTATTACACTGCCCCCTTGCAATCCCTCTCTCTCTGTCTCTCACACACACACACATACACACACACACTGCTGCAGCCCTCCTTTCCTCCACACTCTCTCTCCGTCTCTCTCTCTGTCTGTTGTGGTGGCAGGAACCTGTTTCTTCCCTATTCAGTACAAAAAAAAAAATCCCTCCCGGGCTTCCACTCTGGAAACTGACACAAGATGGCTGCCAAGGGACAAACAAGACGGGGAGTAGTGAAGGCCTGTTTGCAACCAGGCCGACGGTTTGGGGGCAACTTGATCCGTGACTGTTGTTGCGAACATTTTGCAGCGTCTTTTTTTTTTTTTTTTTCCCTGCTGGCTGACAGGTGCTGAACACAAAACACAAACATGGAGATGATAACGGTTTCTCTTGACTTTTGAGGCTGTGAGTGATTTTTTGGATTTGGCCCATCATTTCTTTGCAGATCGGGATTTCCTCACTATATTACCAGAGTTTGCGATAATGTTTATTTGCGTAAGGTTGCACTAATGAGTATTTTTAAAGAGGAACTATACAATATTTGTAACTAGTCCTGATTAAATCAATGACCTGTAACTAGTTCCAGGGAGAATGGAGGCTCTCTGCCTTCCACCTAGCCCCCCGGACGCACTGCCCACGGAAGCTGAGCGCGCGCACTGCGCCCGTCAGACATCGACTGCAGTCGCCCATACTCATATTCACTCGGTTTTCCACACACACGTCATTTTAAACGTGTGTGTGTCTGTCTCGTGTGCACACGCAACTGACAAATATTTAGGCTATAGACGGACAAGCAACAACTTAATTAATCATCATTTTATTTTGAAAATTGACCGGATCCTCTCGCCTTTTCTGTGCCCGACTTCCTGCCTGGTACGATCTGGTCTATCCAGCTTGACAGACGGTGCTCGTGGCGCTCGCAGCTCGCGTGAAAAATAGAACTGAACTGATCTGAAGCGCTGCAGGCGCGCGCACTGCGCTCCAGAGCGCGAGATGTGTGACCAGGCAGACCAGTTAACATGTGCGCCTATCTGAAACTGCCTCCGCTCCAGGGCGCTGCGCTTCGGTTCCGCGTGCAGTGCGACCAGGCTGTAGCGTCTCTTGGCTGAAAAAAACAACCTTGTAAGATCAGAGCCTCCGACCCGGTGTCCCAGCTCTTGTCTCTACGGCACCGCCACACAAACGTAACGCACCCCGTAACCTGTAATCTCTTGTTGATGACAGATAAGACTACACAATTATACACATTAGGGATGCACATGATTAACCGTTGGACTGATAACAAGAACTTTAACCGATTAATCCCATTGGTTATTAATTTTTTTATTAGCTCATGTCGTCAACTCATGGGGGCGTGTCGACATGTGCAGACTTCCACGTGCCTTCAGTCATATTTTGCAGCAAAAAGTCACACAGGGGGACTGACAGTATGTGCAGCGCAGTCCCCGTGAAGGAAGGTCAGACAATAAATGTAGCATATACACGTGACGGACATAGACGTGCATCACCTGTTACAACAGTCCTGCAAAAAAGAAAAGAAAAAGGATGGCTGCAGCCGAGCTCTGCTGTTCCTCTGTCTTCAGCCTGGTGTTTGGCTGCACGTTGTAGCTCAGTTGAGCCAGGGCACAGAGGATGTGGCGCTGCTCATGTGTGTTTTATAACGGCGCAAAAAAACAAAAACAAAATCAACATTGTCGATCACCCCTGCAAGCATTTTAATCGAATCGGTTAATGAGCGTTGGTTATCGGTCAGAAAAAAATTAAAGATGTACATCCCTAATACACATGGTAACATGGTAGATGATAAATAACGTTATCCACCGCTCCATGGATTGATTTCTCACCGGCTTCGTTGAAAACAACTGCACATGGAGGAGAGGAGGGTTAGAGACACAGAGGAGGAGACACCAGACCTGGAGAGTTCAGCTTTAAACAGGTGAAGTTGTGGTCATGTAAAAGGTTCACCACAGCCCCACAGAGAATCTCAGCACTATTTAGTTTCATACATTTAGTTTTTGTGTTTTGTTTCACATCTTAACTAATTTGGTTTTGTATCATTGGTCTCTTCAACTTCAATTACACCCACATCGGACAAGTTTCAGCTAAGAAAGCTCTAGAAATCAATTTATTATTATTGTCAAAAAGCCAAATATTTTCCTCAATAATTGGTGGAAACCAAAATGGAGCAACAAGTGAGAGTGAATATTGGCCTCAATGTGGATTAGGGAGACTTTACTCCTAATGAAAGCTAATGTTACCCTGTGTCACTGAATGTTTTTCCATATCAGCTTGATGAGGTAATAAACCATGTAACTTCAGTATTTTCAGTTGCCAAGTTGCACCAGTTAAGTGTTAATCTTATAAAGGATTAAATACATATTTTTTGTTAACAAATTCAATTATCAAGTTAAATGGAAAATGATTGTTTATTTAATTTAATTCTAATTATATCACAAACAGATGTGATACAATGAAATAACAATGTGATGAAGGTAGTTCGAGTGTTTTGTTTGGCTTTGGATATTATTACAGGAAAAACAGCAATCATGACCGTTTAAATATAACAGGTGTGTGTCTGTGAGAGAGAGAAAGGGAACCTGTAGTTGCAAATCTACAGGAGGAAGTAAAGGTGAAGAGGACAAATGAGGCAAAAGGAGAAAGAGAGCAGTTAACAACAATGACATGCGGAGTACCACAGGGCGCCATCCTGGGTTCACTGTTTTTCCGCCTCCATATAAACAACAAACGTTTTAAACAATAAACATCTTCCCATATCAATGCATCAGGTGTGGGGGGAACTAAAACTAATTGTTTTAAGCCTTGTTAAAGGGATAGTTCAACATTTTGGCAAATTGGGCCATTGCCATAATCCCTATAGTCATATCAGTAGGTTCGTTACCTTTAATTGTCGGTGCAAGCTATGTTTAGAACGGCGGAGCAGAGCCGTGAGCTGCTCAGAGCTACGCTACGGAGGCTAATGGGATTTCTTGGTTTCCCTTATCAAACTCATCAAATACACAATCCAACAACTCCAAAACGCTCTGGTGGACAAATTGTGACCTGCACATTCACCACACTATGAGATAATAACAGAACGTTACCAGACAGAGTTGTTTTAGAGGTAAATACAGAGACTGCTTGATGAAAAACTGTCCCTGAAGGCAACGTGCTTCAGCGGTTTTGCATGAATTCACCTCTAAAACAACTCTGTCTGGTAACGTTCTGTTATTATCTCATAGCTTGGTGAATGTGCAGGTCACAACTTGTCCACCAGAGCGTTTTGGAGTTGTTGGATTGTGTATTTGATGAGTATGATGAGGAAAACCAAGAAATCCCATGAGCCTCCGTAGCGTAGCTCTGAGCAGCTCTCGGCTCTGCTCCACCGTTCTAAAAATAGCTTGCACCGACAATTAAAGGTAACGAACCTACTGCTATGACTATAGGGATTATGGCAATGGGCCAATTTGCCAAAATGTTTAACTATCCATTTAACTAAAAATGTACCAAAAGTGATAAATGGGATGCAAACACAAAGTGAGACACGTCCTTAACAGGTTTTGTGTCATACTTCTAATTTGATTGACAACGTTCATGCGTCACATGACCACAAGGGGGTGCTAGGTAGGAAACTGTGATTATAAGCATTGGAAGAAATAATCAAAGCTGCTGTTTCTCTGTTGAGGACAGTCTCCTGTATTTGTCCTAGACTGTCCTGCACCTCTGTCCTGTCCTGTCCTGTGCTGACCTGTCCAGTGTTGTCCCACATTGTCCCACTGCTCCGTCCGTCCGTCCCTCTGTCCGTCCGTCCGTCCGTCCTGCCTCCCCCTTGTGTTAAAGCGTTACAGGGGCCAGGTGTTGCTGTGTGTGGATTCTCAGTGTCACTGTGCACAGTGGGAGGACAAAGACAGTATTGAGGAGACAGGCATGGAGCAGGGAGCAGCACAGGATACTCTTACAGACCGGCCAGTGTTTGTGCCAAGTCCTTTCCTTCATACACACAACAGACACTGTGTTCAGTTTCTCCCCACTCCCAGCTTTGTCCTATCTGGCTCTCTTTTCTCTCCCTCCCATTCCCTCTACCTCCTCTCCTCCTCCTCCCTTTCTTTCTTTCTTTCTTTTTTTTTGTGTTTAGAGCAGGTTGGCTTGCATTGGATTCGGCATCGAGGGTGTAGATGAGAGGCCCAGATAGGCAGTAGGTCTAAGATCCGACTCTGTTCCCCTCAACCCTCCGCGACACACAAGAGGTGGAGCGAGGCACGAACTTGAAAGAAGTTCAGTCGAGTTGGACTTCAAACATGGATACAGGGAAAAGGAAACCAAAACATGAGTGAATACAGGGGCCACTCTCACTCTCTTTCTCTCTCTTTCTCTCTCTGTGGATGCAGGACTGAGGTTATGTTTTCATTGCTTCTTATTTTGGAAATGTATTTTCTGTTTACAGATGCATTAAAAAAGATGAAAAAAAAGATCAGATCTGCAGGTGAGAGTATCAGGGATGTGCTGATGGTGTAAAAGGAGGCGTCTGACAGCTGAAGACTGCAACATGGCAATAGAAAAAGGGGGGAAAAACGAATATTTAATACAAAAGGCCAGCTAGCATGAGGAAGCCTTTAGCTGCCATGGTTACAAAGACCTGGGAAACTCTGGCACTTTGCCATGACAAATTTAATTGGTTGCATTAGCCTGATAATCAGGCTAAATGGTCATTCCATTACCACTCCATCATTCAGTGTGACAACGGCCGCTTGTCTGCAGCGTGCTCCATCTCCTCTCTCTTCATTACCACTGAATGAAATGTCCAGACTGTCCCTACGTCACCGTCTACCACGCTGTAGCTGTAGCACGATGCACAGTTGTGTGGTGCATCAAGCCCCCCAGGACCCCGAAAACCAAACACACTAACCCTTTGGTCACTGGACCATCATCATCAGGACAGATGTTTGACTGAAGAGAATCCCAGAGTTTATCCTCCAGGAGTGACGACCTGCTGCTTCAGTGTTTACATCCCACGCCAAAGGAAGACGTGTTTGGCTCGAGGCTTTACTTTACTAAGTGTAGCAAGGTGGCGGGTAAACATGTGGAGGTTGGTGTGGTAGGTATTACCGTAAATCCTCCAATAGAAGCTCCAGGCTTTTATTCGCTTCAATTGATGAACTGACCCGGCTTATATTAGAGACAGGCGTCTATATGTGACAGGCTTTTATTTTGAACAAATCTTATGCTCAGCAAAGATGGAAAATACTGTCAAATGGTTCTGTTCTTACTTTGGGCAAGTATAGAAGGAAAGAGCCGGAGCACGCATTCATTCAGGAGTTTCAAGGGACAACGAGGAGTTTCTCTATCGGCAGAACCAAAACTTCTATAAAAAAGTCTCATATTAATGTGGATGAATCGACGTTACCCACACTTGTTAATGGGTCCATTTTCGATAAATATATCGTTCTGTCTCTATCGTTATTTTGTTATTATTATTAGTGGTGGAAATGCTGGGAGAGCCAACCAGCGTTTCCTTACTTTC
The DNA here is from genome assembly GCF_905171665.1 of Trachurus trachurus. Taxonomy (NCBI): domain Eukaryota; kingdom Metazoa; phylum Chordata; class Actinopteri; order Carangiformes; family Carangidae; genus Trachurus; species Trachurus trachurus. Next base: position 7,511,350 of record NC_139892.1, read on the forward strand.
GGTTTCGTGGATGCTGCCCGGCGGGTCATGAGAATAACGCCGCCGAATCGCCGTTTATGGTCGGAACTACGACGGTATGTGATCGTCTTCGAACCTCTGACTTTAATTCTTGATGAATGAAAACATTACTGGCAAGACGTCTGTCTTGCGCCGTTCCAAGAATTTCACTGTGCGCGTGGAGGCTCATCGTAAATGCAGTGTGAAGACACTTCGTTTCCCAAAACTCCTCGCTGTAATTGGCACCGATTAAACTTCTTGGGGTCTTAAACTTCAGGTCGGATTGGACGACAAGCTTCCTTATTTATTTATTTACTTTTTAATCCACACCGATTAAACTTCTTCTAAATCAATGCGTGCTACAGCCATAGACTGTATACAGGCTCTGGTTCTGTCTTTGGGTCAGTCGGAGTTCTCAATGAGCCGGCCAATTAGCTTGAAAAACACGACTGGACGTGCCGGTTCCGGGTCGAAAGCATATAGCCTAGCCTTTGCAGTTTTTTTTTTTTTTTTTAGAGACGGACTTGGCATCTATTTGAGACTCGGCTTTTATTTGAGAATTTACGGTATAAATGCATATTTATATACAGTATTGTCGAACGTCTGACCTTTACACAGGAGGCTGTTGTTTCTTGTTCACCTCTCATCTATCACAGTCTTAACCACATCGTCTTCTGAGGTTTGGCTGATGTGTTTCATGTTGAAGTTTTTGATAGGGTTAGGTAAAAAAGAAGACTCTGCACAGTCTAATCCATCTAATCTAATGCAACTATACAGCAGTAAAGTCATTAACCTTTAATCAGGGGGAAATGTTTGGCATGATGTTTGGGATAATAGTGCTGCTGAGACCGGGCCGTGTGTCCGACGTCCACTACGTCCATGAAAAGTTTTTTTTTTTTTTTAATGTTTGATAGTTCGATACTAAACTCGACAACCTAAGGAGTAAATGAGTAAATCTCATCAGAGTCAGTCAGCCAATCAGCACGCAGCATGGTTGGAACAAATAATGCCTGTGATTGGCTGTTTTATTTACACAAACGTCTTTGAGTGCCTAAAGAGGCCAAGCTAAGATATTGTTGTAAAGTTGTTGTGTTCAGTTGTGAAGTCCATGTCACAGTATCAATACCACAATAACAAAGTAATAATTGCTGTATTCTGGTCTATAATTAGTTATATGCATATATGTGTGTGTGGTTCTTTAGATTATACTGTATCCTCATGGTGCACTTCAATGCAAAGAACTTTAGGAACATTAAATCTATTTATCAAAAACTCATTAATTTGTAATCTCCACCCTCAGATGCAAGCATTTATTAAAGGATAACTGACGTTAATAACTGCATTATTACCGACTATGAGAAATGAGCACCAGCTAGTAGTTGCAGATCAGCAGCTGCTCTGAACAAAGCCTAATAACTGATGCATAAAACCTTAGTGAAATATTTAAACACTGCTCGACAGAGAGTCACCTTTTTTAATTTCATCAAATATATTCACATGGTGCAAAGAAAAAGTGTCTTGTAAATAAAACACATCCAAATTAGGATAAATACTCACAAAGAGCTATTTAGGAAGTCATAATAATGTAAAATCCACATAAGAAATAATCAGAGATTATCAGAAGAGCTCAACACAAACACTTCAATAAGACTATTTCCAGTATAATCCAGGAATGAAATGGATTTCAGTGAGGGAATAAAATGCAGAAATGATCAATGATCAATAAACACTATCTGATCTAAAGCAGTTTGGACTAGATATTGAATAAGTTGATCCGATCTCCTCACGTGCACTTGTTGTAAAAGTCAAATCTCTGCTGTGCCTTTGTGTTTTTCTAAGCCGTCTTCTGGTTCTGCTTGACGACACCTCATCACAGACCTCGGTCCCACCTCCAGGCGCTCTGATTGGCTCCGGCCTTGAGACGAGGCTGCCGACGAGGGCGACGGCAGCCTCGCTCTGAATCACTGGACTGAATTTAAAAAGTGGGCGGGTGATTCAGGGGTCTGGAATGAGGTCACGGTTACATTTCAAATAAAACAATTGTGTGGTGAAATGCAACCCCCCTCTCCGCTCCGCAGCGAGGCCACTTGAGCTCTGCTGTTTTTTTTTTTTTATCGTGACCGGCCACTCAACCTGTTGAACAAGTCAGGTTAAGACGACGACGACAGTCAGGAAGTGTACAGCGCTCAACCGTGCACAACACAAACAAACAATAGGTCTGTCTGATAATAGCCTATGAACTAGTGCAAGATATGAGGTAGGTGTGTGTGTGTGTGTGTGTGCGCGTCTTCCTCCGTCTGTCCCCGAGGGGTGTGATCTGGCTTTTAGATGAAAACAGAGAAAGATGACACTGGTGTGATAATGAGAACCTCACCCTGTGGCTTCTGCAGAAGACGAAGACGAAGAAGATGGAGAGAAAAAACAAAACAAAACCGGTCTGGTCTTCACAATCAGTGTTGGCTGCTTCCACACCTGAAGATAAAGCTTTTAATCAGCCTGCCAGGCTTCCTGCAACACCTGCAGCTCCTCCATATTCAGGAGGCCATCACTCCATCGTTGCTATTTTAATGGCTTATAAAAGGAAAACGTCCACCAAACCCTCCAGCATCTGCTCTGACAATGCAGTCAGATGGCGGCGTAATAATGAACAGATAAGTCCAATGAGAATGTGATATCGGCTTCATTGACGCTGTGCTGTCAACCAGGAGAGGTGCGAAGACTAGATTGGCGTTTTTTTTTTTTTTTTGCATTCTCGGTGCCGTCATGCAAATTAGAGACGAGATATGAGACGGCGATAACAAGACTGACAGACTGTGTGTTTGTTGCGTATGACCAGGTGTGATTCATCTTCAATGAGGGTGATGTCTCGTGTCGGCGAGCAGCGGTGTGTTATTAGAGGCGTGGATGTCGAAAAAAAAAGATGAAATCCATGAACGTTAATGATAAATTTTGTTGAAGGGCCAATCAGATTGTAGGAGTGCTTGCGTTGCGCCAACCAAGTTAAAGCAAAAGTAAGCAATCCGGTCGTTTTGGCTAACTTCTTGTCAGCCGATGGAGTTAGCAGTCCCCGCCCTCGTCCCTACGTCGCCAGATTCACGCGCATCCCTTGGCTGTACACGCGCCCCTTTATGCTGTTCTCTCTCCTCATTGGATAAAGGTTGTAGGATACAAGGAAAGTTTTCTCCTCGGCTTACAGCAGAGCAGAGTGACTGACAGACCTGTGTTTCAGACCAAACACTCTATGTAAGTGATTGCTGTCGGAAGATATAACTATTTAAGACTTATATTAACACAAATATTCTGCTTACTTCTGCTTTAACCAGCTTTCTCCAGCCTGGTCTGTCCAGTGCAAGGTGTTGGGCCTCATCTAGGGACACGTTGCATGCCATTAGATCCTGGGCCACGGTGTCAATGGTGCGCCTCCAGCCAGCCTGGTGGGGGTCAAACTCCAGGATGACATGTGTCGGGTGTTCCGGGGGGAGGCGGGTGACGTGCCCAACCCAGCGGTCTCTTCGCATTGCTGCGAGTCGGGATGCGGGGAGTTGTTGAGTGCGCTCATGTATCTCGTTGTTGGTGACGTGGTGGAACCATTTCACCCTCCCAATCCTCCGCAGGGCTCTTGTGTCAAAGCCATCGAGCCCGGCCGCCAGGGTGTTGTCCAGAGGCCAGGTTTCGACACCATACAGGAGGACGGCGATAACGGACACATTGTACACCCGGAGCTTGGTCTCTCGGGAGACAGCTCGATGGCGCCATAGGGGTCTCCAGAGTGACTGCAGGATGGAGGCTGTTTCAGGTCACTGATGTTGGATACTGTGGATCCAAGGTATTTGAAGGTTGGGACAAAATGGACCGGGATGTTATCAAATAGAAGGGGTGGTGGGTCGTGTGTATGTGTATGAGTTCAGTCTTAGCCCAGCTTTTTGGCCTCCTTGTCAAATGCTGAGAGCTTCCAGGAGAGAATCGGGTGACTCACTGAATAGAGCAGTGTCGCCAGCGTATTCAAGGTCGATTAGGGTATGTGTGCCCAGCGACACACCTGGGACTAGTTGGCACACCCTTGTCATGAGATGGTCTATGGGTCCAGGAGAGAGGGACTATAATGCTAACTAGCATCAATTGATAATGCTAAGGTCCCAAATTCAAAAGGTTTCATGTGGCTGACTTACATCCTGCTTGTTGTCATTTGGTTTTAAAGATACTGGTTGACATGTTTGGTTTAAATACAGTTGGATGAAGTCCAAAATTTGCAATCTGTCTAGAATGTTTTTTTTTTTAATGGCAACCAACTCTGGGTTGCTAACCCTCCTCTCCTCCATGTGCATTTGTTTACAACAAAGCCGGTGAGATTACAGGTTACAGGGCGCGTTTAATTGTGTTAAGGGTGCAACGGATCAATAACCTCAAGGATTATATTGGATGGGATCATGGTTTTTTAGTCACAGATTAATCAACTTTTTTTTTTTCAAACGATCCATGGACCACTTGCGTGCTGATCTGTGCAGAGTGCATCAACAGTGATCCATTGCACTACTAGTTTGTGTCGCACTGCCACAGACTTGATGGCGCTGAGTTGGTTTTCAGCCAAGGTGGAAGGCAGAGAGCCTCCATTCTCCCTGTAACAAGTTACAAGTCGTTTATTTAACCGTCACAATTACTCAGAAGCTGTTTAATTAGGGTAAATATGTAACCTAGTTCCTCTTCACATCCGCTGTGTTTGCATTTAGGGAAATTAAAAGTATGGCAAGTACGCTAAATTTACACTTCCTGTTAGTGGTGTACTCGACTCAGGGGCTAGCTGTTTGGTTTGGATGCACACCGTTTGAACTTCTCACAGACTTAAAGTCCCTCCCCTCTCTTCTGTCGTCCTGACTCGCTTCACTGTCCTGCAGATAAAATATCCCAAATACAGTTTGAAGTTGTTTTTTTTTTTTTTTTTTTTGCATCATGGGTAATTACCACTAATCACTTCAGTCACATTGCTGAAATAAAGAGTGCATTAAAGCTATGGTCTACGATTTGAAAGAGGATGAGAAAAATTTGAAAAAAGCACCTCTCACACACCCCCGCCCCTCCCCTCCGAGCTCGTATGGCCCGCCCCTCGGGGCCTCCTCGCGACACGCCCCCCCCTCACAGAGCAGAGCGGAGCAAGCAACAAGCCTGCTGCCTGCAGAAACCAAACAAGGCTTTGAATGCGGAGTAAAATGTCATATTCACAGTCACAACTTCCACAATAAAACCAAAGATTACCTGTTCAACATAAACTCAGCACCGCCGCTGCAGCCTGGGTCTCTCTGCACCGTGGCGCCGCGGAGCTCCAGGCCCCGACTCTTCCTGCTCCTCTTCCCCAGACACAGGACCCTGTCCTGGGTCACCCAGCGCGAAGAGTCTCCCTGTAGCATGAGGCTGTGCTTGGCGCTAGCCTACTAATGGCGGCGGCGCCAGTCCCGATGCCGCTGCTGTGCACCAGCTGCCGGTAATGAGGCGATGCCAGTCGCCGTCGTCGCCGTCCCCGGCAACGGGACCGCGGCGGGCGACCGCTGGTACGGGCAGCGCCGCCATTAGCAACCATTAGGACAGCCTCATGCTACAGGGAGACTCCTCGCGCTGGGTGACCGGCCACAGGGTGCTGTGTCTGGGGAAGAGGAGCAGAAAGACCGGGGCCTGGAGCTCCGCGCAACGCAGTGCAGAGAGACCCGGTCAGGCTGCGGCTGGAAGCAGCTGTGTGTCGGGGAGAGGATCAGGGAGACTCGACGCGGCACTGGTACCGGTAAAAACGGCAGCAACACATTCTGTGCTTCTGTACTGTGCTTCTCTGAATCCTAGTGGGGCTTTCAGCGGCAGACCGACCGGGGGTGGGGGGCAGCAGGCGCTGAATTTGTGGGTTCATGTGTCTGTGGCTGAGCATCTCAGAGCGGTTACAACTACTTGTAGTTTCTAAGCGGAAGTGGGTGGGGACGAGGCGGGTCGAGGAGGAGCAGGCGAGACGAGGGGATTGGATGGAGGGTACGAGCCAGTGGGAGCCGGACGGGGCGCGCGGCGCCCATTGGTCAATTTCTATGCAGGCCCACGGCTGATAGACTGAATGGATTTTTTTCGTTCTTTTTGCTATTTATATTGTGTATATCGGACCACAGGACCATAATCGCTGTATAAACGATGTTAATAATAATTACCAATGCTCCAAATCGTAGACCATAGCTTTAATCTTAATTGAAGTAAAAGTTTGAAACAAAACTGATACTGAAGAGACAATACAGATGCTAGAAGTTGAACACTGGAGGAGACATGATTGTTCAGGATGTTCTGTTCTAATTTATACGTTATCTCTCATTATACCCATTGATGTCTATGGGGATAATTATAATAAATTGTGTCCGTTCGTGTTCAGATTTGATTTCTCACCACCTCCTCCAGTCAACAGCGATGGTGTGAGGCTCGTTAGAAAATCAGAGCTGTTGATTGGATGAAAAATCGGAGGCAATAAACTCCATTACACTAGCTACCCTTCTTACCTCCTTGCCAGTGGTGGCAACAGAGTAAAGTTAATCCAGCGGATGATGCCGGCAGTGACGCTGACCTAAATTAAAAAGGGTTTATTTATAATCTGCACAGTGACCATTTTAGCACATTTCAGATTTGTCAGGCTCAGCTCTGTGTTGTCAGAATTGGCTTAACATTTCTATTTTTTTTTTTCAGTCTTTCTAAACTGTACGTCGCCTTTCGCTGGGCTTCCTGCTGGAGAGACGGTGAAGCCCTGTAAACATTTAGGGACCTTAAGATCACAAGGAGCCTCACAAAGTCCTGTTTACGCTTCTGCTTCTCTTGAACTGATGAAGCGTATTGAGCGCTATTTTTTTATTTTATTTATTTTTTTATTTTTTTAAATGTCTGTCCTTTTTTCTCTCTAATCAAGTTAACAGTTGTTTATCTTGAGGAAATGGAAATAAAGTCTACATTGAAGACTGAACATTTTACAGTTTAACAATAATGAATATTTTCTTTATTCAAAGTGACCTCAGCCTAGCACTGCAGTAGAAAATTTTATTTTAAAATGTAAATAAAACATTAGTTAGTTTAGTACTTAGTTATGTATTTCTTTATATTCCTTTATATATTCTATATTTATACTTTTTTAAGTTGAATGTGAAGCTCTGAATTGCCTTCTGTTGGATTAGATATAGGGTTAGGGTTCCTCTATCAGTTGTCCTTTTAATGTAGAGTTATTCTGGCATTAAGGTACAGTGGATCATCAGACGGTCAACAAATTGGACCGTTGTTGGTTCGATTCCTAGTATGTCGAAGTGTCCTTGTGCCAGATACTGAACCCTAAATTCTCCCCCAGTGCATCATGGGTGTGATAGAAAGTCACAGTCTGCTGGTGAACAAGGTTTGTGTTGTGAAGCGCTTTTGAGAGGTCGATGTGACTAGAAAAGTGCCGTACAAGTGCCGCTCATTTACCTTTTATTAGTACAACTGATTGCACCCATGTTCATTTTCTCCCTCTGCAAAAGTGGCAGAAGATCTTGACCCCTTGGCAAATGGTAATACCCATTATGAAATTATTTTAATATGCAGACGAAATTAGAATTCATTTGAAGCTCCGTTGTTGGGAGAGTTGGAGATGAGATAGAAAGGCACTGAAGAGAAAATGATAATTGGAATGATTAATTATTATTTTTTTTGATTCTGAAATACATTTCCAGAGAGACAGAGGGGACATTTGCATAAAGGAAATTGGATAAGACTCCGATTTTTTTTAATTTAAATTTTTATTAGAAATAGCATTCCCTTATTTAGAGTTTGGCATGCAACAGAAAATAAATCACAATGCCACAAAAAACAAAGCAACGATCAATCTACGAATTCGCCGAAACAATGCATTGAAGGATCCCCGTTCATACAGCAGCAGATCGCAGCAGCACAGGCTCGCTGCAAATCTGCTTTATGAAGTGATGAAATCCAAATCTGTGTAAAGCCCTTATGGCAGGGATGAGCACAGGTTGGCAGAGCGACAGGACGTCTTGGGTGGCACCTTCAAGTGAGGGGGTGGATCACATGGAGGAAACTTATGGCCCTTCTATAATAGAATAAACAAAAGAAAAGAGGATTTTGCCCTAAATGCATGCACACACACACACACACACAAACACACACTCGCACTGTCAGTCGTGTGAGTTACTGTACGTGGAGAATTGATGGTTCTGCTGAAGCTGAGCTGCAGCAAATGTCTCAGATAATAAAGCCAGAAGAAGTGAGTGTGGTGAGACGAGACAGGGCGTGGGGTGGTTGTGTGTGTGCGTGTGCGCCATATGCATATGTTCATCTGCATTATTGTCTGCGGTCATGCACGTGTACTGTGTGTGTGTGTCTAAGATAATTAACCGTCCACAGAAGCGTGTCATTCCTCTATTGTGTGTCAGAGTGGACCGCGGGGGTCCTTAGGAGGAGCGGAAATGCTGATTTAGTCTCACATTAGTCCGTGGGGTCCTCTTTCTCCTCGCTTTTCCTTTTGATTACACCAGCATCCTCCTCGGATGTTAGAAATACCTCCCAAATGTTACTTTCCTACCACCTACCTGGCGAGCTCGGAGACCTATGGACACACACATACACACACACACAGCTGTCCTCGGCGTTGCTATATGCGCCATTCATTAACGCCACCACCAGCAGACTGCGGTCCGGCCGGCTCGATGCTCGGTGGCCTTTTCCAGAGGAATTCTTAGGGTGTTTTTTTTCTTGTAGATATTCCACGCCGCTTTGCACCCTCAGATTTCACGCTGCAACATTAACATGAGCTGACACACTGGATTAAAGGCAGACAGCTGGAATGCCCGGGCCCTTTGTGCAGCGTGGACCTCAGCCAAGAGCCTTCGCTCTGAGGCCAAGAGAGACCTGGGAAAGAGAGCCCTCCTTGGAAATAAACACAAGACTGGCCAAGAGGGTGGAATGTACCTGACGGAGTAAAACCTTCGCTGGCATGGCCTGATCTGGCCAGGGTTGTCCAGGTCTCGTCAGATGCATCTGCAAAATCTCTTAAGTTATAACTGACAGCAAGAAGAAAAGGAGTCAAGACAATAAATAAATCTAAAAAAAAAAAACAAATTATCATCAAAGCCAATTAAGACAACATTTTTATGTACCATTTTGGCCACAAGTCAAAATTCAATGATTTAGGGCGTTTTCACACCTGAAAGTCCAAACCAAGGTCTGTGTTTTGTTACATTGTAATATATTTGGTCCAGTTGTTTTTGGTTTCACACTGCAAATGGAATAACGGACTTTACATGACAAACCTACTGGACGCGTCATTTCCCTATGTACTTCTGCGGCTCATTTTGTATTGGTTATGCTGCGTTGTTAGACCGGCCGGCTTCTGACGTTGCTTTCTGTTTACTGACGTTGCTTTCTGTTTACAGAAAATCAATCAAGCGAGCCACCTTTTTCCCGTTGTAATACTTCTCCCGTGGCTAATTTTGTCATATAACAATATATAACATATATTTGGTTCGTTGCTAGGCTAGTTTTGTTTTACTGAGTCAGCTGGTTAGCGTGACGTAACTTCCTGTACCGTAAATCGGGAGTAGAAGAAGAAAAAAAACTTCTTGTCACTGATACGAAGGTCCGAACCAACAAAAAGTTGTTTTCACACTGCAAAAGGTACGGACCTTGGTTCATTTGGTCCAGACCGAGACCACCTCATTTGGTCGGACCAAATTTAGGTCCTTTGGTGGTCTGTGGCACCTTTCAGACCTGGAATTTAGGTTCGGATTAAACTGAAAAGTCCGAAAGTCCAGACCAAACGAGATAAAAATGGTAAATACTTATGAGTGTAACTTGTGGTCATGTCCATTTGTATATTTATCATGGGTCTTCAAACATTAGCTAACATTAACCACAAACTAGTGGTCAGAATAGGCCAAGTCTGCACAGGAAAATGACAGTGAATCTTTTCTTGCAAGGTACCACAGTATTGCTGCGTATTGACAAGTGAATCTGCCTTTGACAGTAAGTCACTTAACACAATTAATTAAACATTGACCCTCACTTACAATCATGTAGTCATCTTTGAAGAGCAGTTTATTGTTTTGCTGATGGTGGTTGGATGTTCATGGTTGTAAGGAATCCGCCAACAAGTCATCTAAGATGGTTGTTAGTCCCTATGTACCATCAGGACCCACTGGACTGTTTCTGAACGCCTCTGTGGTGGCAGGTGTACCTTTGTTGTAGTTACTACAGTAAAGCTTTTCCAATGGTTACAGTTGGGTTGAACACAAACATTACCTGGGTAGAGTGACTAAAATGTGTACTTCCTTAAACTTCGGGAACCTTTGTCATTATGCTTGGTGGTAGAACTACCACTGGACTAAAACCCTGAAGGAAATACTATGATGCCATCTCGTCTATGGGTTCGGCGCACCGTATTAAGTTTCGCTTTCACCACGCGCTGCTGTTATGCATGCACGCTTCTCTGTGGTGTGTATGTGTGTGAGAGGATGCGGAGATGAATGAAGGTGATCGTCGGGGGGGGCGGAGGTGAATAGCGCTACATTTTTATTTTTTTAAGATGTTAGTTTAGGTGGCAGCTCTTTGTTGTTAAGGCGGCCGGAAAGCGCTGCGGGAAACCCTGACCTCTTACAGACTTCTTGTCCTTGAGGAGACCTGTACAACACCAAACCAAAACAACTGTTTGGAGGTTTTTGGGCATTCAGTAGATTGTTTTGTGGAAGACAAACATGTTGTTGTTTTAGTTTTTCTTGATGCCCACTCGTCCTGTTGGTGGGCTCTTCACTCTTTTAGCCTCAAAGGTCGTATTCGAAATAGTCAACAGACTTAGAGGTCCAGACCGAGGATGTACCGAGGTACAGTTGGTAAGGTCGCACTTGAAACCCTCTGGGTTAGAGGTCGACCGATTAATCGTTTTGGCCGATTAATCGGCGCCGATATGACGTTTTACAAACTATCGGAATCGGCGGAACTTGGCTCCGATAGTGGCTGATGGCTGCAGTTTTTTCCACAGCGCCATAAACTGCTTCTTCCCTGCCGCTCTCTGTCTCTCTGATCACTGAGGGGCGGGGCTGCTCTTCACACACACACAGAGCAGGGGAGAGAGAGAGACGGGGCGTGTGCAGCGGCAGCACAGAGAGAAGTGACCCAGGTGAGGTTAGGTGTGGTGCGACCGCACTAAGAGAGAGGCGGCAGGTGGAGGGGCTGACTGGAACGAAACTGTCTTGTTTAATGAGAAACACTGTAGTATTTTCTCTTAAAATCATATATGTACAGGGTTGTTCCTGCATAGATAATGTGGTGGCGGCTGCCACACTAAATATCTCACAGCCACCAGCTCACGAGTCAGTGTTTTTTTTTTTTTCCCCTCTGGCTTTTTGTGCTTTTATTTTGAAAGGACAGCTAGAGAGAGACGGGAAGGAGGAACAGAGAGCGCCACTTCAGCTTCAGAGTTGGGGCAGACGCACAATAATGGCTCTTTACACTACAAAGTTGGGCTCTACTGGGCTCTACTCGACTTGGTTTAGGTCCTTTTCCATAACAGCTGAGTTCCTCCTCAGCGGGGACGGGGTCGTCACATCACGGCTGTGCGTCTCGCTCTCTTTTTTCTCTCCTCCCGTCAGCTCCAAACTCACTCGTCCGCAACTCGATCACGATCATTACAGCTTGGTTTTTCTTTTTACAGTCTATGGGTTTTCCACACAGTAGGCTAATTGTAGTGAAACAGTCACCTGTTAATGTACGGCGTAACCACACCACGAGCCATAGCTAGTATATGTTATTATTATTAAAAAAAATCTATTAATATTATTATTTCTTTCGCGGGGGGGGGGGGGTAGGCTATCCGCCGATTAATCGGCTACGGCTTTTTCCTGCTCCAAACTATCGTTATTATATTGGAATTTAAAAATCCACTATTGGTCGACCTCTACTCTGGGTCTACTTCCAAGACTTTCATGGACTTCCTCACTTCCTATCACCTCAAAGTTTAGCACTGTCAGGAGAGTCTTGTCTTTGCCTTGGTGACTGGTCATCAAAGATAAGAAAAGTAGAACACGATGCAAGAGATTATGGGGATGAAAAACTCTTTACGACCTGAGAGCCGTGTTCATTTCAGCCCCGCAAATGAGATTCAGCCAAATGGGTGTTGGTAAGTAATAAGACGAAGAAAGAGAGAGAGAGAAAGAATGCGAGAAAGAGAAAAGGGGAGAGAAGGGGTGAGAGAGCGACACCGGCTTGTTGAGGGTCTCCATGGCAACGGAGCAGTCTAGTCACACCTCATTATGGCGAGCCAAATGTTTGTATTGGCCAGCCAGTTCCGGAATGTATTCTCCCCATGCTAATAGCCTTCAGATGCCATCGGCTCATTGCACTCAGCAATGTCACCAAGCTCGTCCACACACACACACACGCACGCACGCACGCACGCACGCACACACACACAAACACAGAGGGGGGAACTGGCAGTTTTATGGCTTCAAATATTTCCCCCAGGAGATCTGTCTGAATAGATAACATAATCATTCCTAAAGTACCGCTGGCTGGCACAACTGCCTATATTCTCTTCACTAAGCCCCCCCTCCCCCCCGATTTTGTGTGTGTGTGTTTGTGTCAATGTGCCCTAATGCTCGTCCTGCATGCTGTGTGTCCTTGTACGTGTGTGTCACTTTTATCAGTCCGTGACTATGATTTATGATTCTGAGCCTTTTTTCAGTGTTTTGTGTTGTTTAGATCCCACACACGTAAGGCTACACACCTGTACCGACATGACCTGTTTTTACATTTTGCTCACTTCATACCAAATCAAATATAGAAAATGTTGGAAGAGATTTGATTAAGCACGGGGATAAAATTTTGGCATTAAGCCAAAGCTCTCAAGTGGTCTGATGTGAGTCTTGTTCAGGTGGTTTTAGGAACCAAAAACCATCTCAGTGTAGTTTTACATCTCTTCTCTCTGGAGCTCTAGTAACAACAGCCTGATGTCCACCAATCAGAAGAGAGGAGGCTTTGAGTCTAGTCAGGCGTTGGATGGAGGGAGGGGCTTTGGGTGACTGCTTTGTTGTGACATCACAAAGTGACAGGAAGTCCTGACGGCTGGTTTTCAGGCTCAGTTTCTGGCTGTGTGCATTTCTCTGTGGACTGAGGCTTTGATACTTTCACAGTATTAATATAGAACCTAGAGCTGCTTTATAATCACACTACACATGGACATCTACCTTTATACTGTATGGAGCTTTAACATAAACATCTGTCCTTTATACTATATGGAGCTTTAATACAAACATCTACCTGTATTTTATGTGGAAACCTTCATAGAAATGAACAAAAACGTAAATATAAAAGGTGTAGGTTCTGTTTAAAGATGCGGCCACACATTTCTAAAGAGGTCCTAGACCTTCATGAATGATAATCCTTCTCTCAGCTGACATACGGCGGCGTCACTGAAAGTCCCCTGTAATCATCACATTGACCAGATCGCTCTCTCTCTCTAAGCCAAGGTCACGACGAGCAGCCCTGTGTGTGTGTATGTGAGTGTGTGAGTGAGAGTGAGTGTGTGTGAATGCCTCATTTGAAGTGTCTTCAAGGGGCCAGAAGACGCACAGTTCGACCTTGTGGGAGACGTCTCTGGAGAGGATGGTAGTAGCAGTTAAAAACACCCATTATCATCAGTGCAGGTTATGGACTTCTAATTGACAATATCGATCAGCAACACTGCCTGTTGTAAACAGCTTTTTATTTCACTCAAGTACATGCTAAGGATGCATGATACCGTAGATGACCAAATAGTCGCCCGCGTGCAAATACGCGCCTGTGCTCTAATAACCGCCGGGGTCCGAGCTCATTTGGCATAATAAACGCCGGTTCAATTAAACGTCCGGGCGATTAAAGGGATAGTTCACCCTAGAATGATATTTCGCTCATTATCTACTCACCCTCATGTTGACTAAGGGCTGGAAGAATTATCAGAGCCCACCGTCCCTTCTCTTAGTTACAGGGGGTCTCGGCGTAGCAGTGAATTTCAATGCAACGGTTGCAAAGGGACACCGGAGCTCTTCGTAAAAAAACACACACAAAAAAACATCCAAATACCTCCATGATGCTCGTATGTAATGTCCGTCTTGTGCTGAAGCCCCAAATTGCGTAATTGTCCCGAAAAAAAATTAAATAAGTCTATATTTTAAGCTTGTTTGTAGCGGAAGCTTCTCGTCTTCTTCTTCTTCTCCTATTCCTGGTCCGTCCAAATATCGCGTGATTCGCAGTAACCGCAATGACGCCGGCGCAAATCACGCGATATTTGGAGGACGGACCAGGAATAGGAGAAGAAGAAGAAGACGAGAAGCTTCCGCTACAAACAAGCTTAAAATATAGACTTATTTAATTTTTTTTCGGGACAATTACGCAATTTGGGGCTTCAGCACAAGACGGACATTACATACGAGCATCATGGAGGTATTTGGATGTTTTTTTGTGTGTGTTTTTTTACGAAGAGCTCCGGTGTCCCTTTGCAACCGTTGCATTGAAATTCACTGCTACGCCGAGACCCCCTGTAACTAAGAGAAGGGACGGTGGACTCTGATAATTCTTCCAGCCCTCAGTCAACATGAGGGTGAGTAGATAATGAGCGAAATATCATTCTAGGGTGAACTATCCCTTTAAGTGTTTACCAGTCTTGCACAGAAAAAAAAAAGTTTTTTTCACCAGCGACTCCAACCTCTGTCAGTCAGCCCCTCCCCTCGCTCTCTCTCTCGCATGCAGGCGCACACACACACAGACACAGACACACAAACACAGCTGCGCTAGCGGGACAGATTGCGCTGGACGACAAAGACAAATAGATAAATGCGCTAATGTACAGTGTTGAAATTACCGCTATCGACCCCCCCCCCACCCATCCCCCGCTATCGTTCATAACACTGATCTGATTGGCTGCTCTGATCAGCTTCCTGTGTCGCCGTAACACAGACAAACTGTCTTTGTATTTATTGTCTGATGTCAATAAAGATGTGTCGGGATAAAAGTAGTTTTGTTCCAGTGGTCCTATGGTGACCTCCTTGTTCTTTGCATGATGGTCTGATGCTGCTCATTGCAAAAATAAATTGTAGCCTGTTGCAAATACGCGCCTGGTTCTTATAAACGCCTGGGGTCCAAGTCGATTTAGCATATTAAACGCCCGGGCTACTAAATGGTCATCTACGGTAACTATTTTTTTCCACCGATACCAATAAGCAATGACATTTTTAATAGTTTACATACACATCTGAGGTCAAGAAAGGCTAAGATGTAGTGAGTAAAAAATAATTTAACATTATAGCTCTGCCTCTGACTTAACCAAATAATAATAAGAACTATGTTATGTTAAGCTATGACTCTTCAAAAATCAACTTTTGTTATCGTTTCAAATCAACTCAGTGGTCAAACGGACTGAAAATGAGCAAAATCAAGGCAATGCTGGCTAATTATGATTGGCTCTAGTAATTGGGGAAAAAATTTCATTATCTGACTTAAAGGGATAGTTCAGCATTTTGGCAAATTGGCCCATTGCCATAATCCCGGTTCGTTACCCTTAATTGTCGGTGCAAGCTATTTTTAGAATGTCGGAGCAGAGCCGTGAGCTGCTCAGAGCTACGCTACAGAGACTCATGGGATTTCTTGGTTTCCCTCATCAAACTCATCAAATACACAATCCAACAACTCCACAACCACAACGCTCTGGTGGACAAGTTGTGACCTGCACATTCACCATGCTATGAGATAATAACAGAACGTTACCAGACAGAGTTGATTTAGAGGTAAATTCATGCAAAACCGCTGATGCGCGTTCCCGTCAGGGGAAGTTTTTCAGCAAGCAGTCTCTGCATTTACCTCTAAAACAACTCTGTGTGGTAACGTTCTGTTATTATCATAGCGTGGTGAATGTGCAGGTCACAACTTGTCCACCAGAGCGTTTTGGAGTTGTTGGATTGTGTATTTGATGAGTTTGATGAGGGAAACCAAGAAACCCCATGAGCCTCCGTAGCGTAGCTCTGAGCAGCTCACTGCTATGAGTATGACTATAGGGATTATGGCAATGGGCCAATTTGCCAAAATGCTATTCAAAACTATTCCTTTAACTGTGTATTTTGGCCAATAATTATCCGTTCCGATAGTTATCATGCATCCCTAATAAATGCAAATTTTTGAACCGACAGGATGCACAATGCGTCTTTTAAGGAGTTTCCCCCTCAGTTTAAAAGCTGCTATTTTCATGCTAAATGAGAAAAATATCTCATCAATATATATATTTAATTTATTTATTCGTGCATGCGTTCAACATCATCTTTAAAAAATCCCTGCCAGTACCAGAGATAGTACGAGTGTGTTAGACAAGTGGCTGTTTGGATAAAATCTCTGTGGGTTTCCTCAGTGTCTGTGGTGACTGATAAGAGCCTGTGATTGTGCTTATCTCAGTGTGGGTGGGTTGCAAAGGCACATCAAGTTGTGCGGGCGAGATAGCGGGAAAAAAAAAGAAAAAAAGGCTACAAAACACTTTGGCCAAAGACTGTTTATGTAGTTCCACGCAATTGGATATAAATAGTTTGTAATATAAGGCCTTTTATGGTTTGGTAGTGGTGGAAATACCCCGCTCGTGGCATAGCATGACACACACACACACACACACACACACACACACGGGGTGATTGTATCAGGCAGCGGTTCATCCGAGCATTAAATAACCCCCGTTACCTCTGCGGAAGAAAAACAATCAGGGTCTGCAGCCAAGCGCAGGCGGCTGCAGCGTGTCAGTTGGCAGCTGGCTGCGGTCGTCTGCTGCAGGGAGCGGCTTGTATGTATGAGGGCAGCCGCCGTCTCTCTGCTCACACACTGTTATCAACACAGCTCCGGAGAAAAGTTACACACTGAGGAGTGATAGGACAATGAGCCTGACAGCCGTGACTGAGATTTAACATGTTTATATAGGTGCTTATCACTTATTCCCTGAGAGGAACCAGTGGAAAATCCCTTCATTTTAAAATCTGTTGGAGGTCATTCTTGCATTTACTGGTTGTTTACGGGTCCATGCCTATGTTCCCACAGCCTTATGTTCCCACAGCCCTATGTTCCCACAGCCCTATGTTGCCACAATTCTAAGATTTTTCTCAAAATTAGGCCCTATGTTCCCACTGGACTCTCTACCTATCTGGGCTCTATCTATCTGGCCTGTCTAGCCTCTACCGGGTCTTTTTACTAAACTTAACCAACTCTTTTCTTCATTGCCTAAACACAACCAATGGTGGGACCAAAGGGGTGTGGGAACATAGGGCCTAATTTTCAGTGACAACAAAAGTTAGAAATGTGGGAACATAAGGCTGTGGGAACATAGGGCTGTGGGAACATAGGAATGACCCCTTGTTTACCACCTGTTTAGGATCTTTAACTTTACGACTGTATGCTACATTTTTACCTTAATTAAACAGCTTCAGAGTCCTAGTGCTGGTTAAAGGTACATTGTGTAGGAATTACTCCCATCTAGCGTTGCGGTTGTATATCGCAAGCAACTCAGTCATATTTTTCATGCTGCATTCACGTGAAATTGGGCAGACGGCAGACGGACGGCAGCCACTGCACGCAACGGCATAAACAAGCCTCTATGTAAACAAGTGGTCCGTCAGCACGAGGCAAAACAATAAACGTGACAATATGTTGTCATGGCGATGTGGTATTGTTGACCTGACCCACGTTTTACCAGCTTTCTCTGGACTTCTGTGACTAAAATGACATCTGGTTTGTTAGCGACGGCCGTCTGCCCGACTGCAGGTGAATGCAGCATCAGTCTAACGCTAGGGGTGTCAGCAATAATCGATTCGTCGATGCATTGCAATGCGGGACATGCACGATTCAGCATCGATGCGGCAACGTGCCATAATCGATTATGTCACTGTTTATTTTCTGGCCTCAATTAAAGCAGAAGTAAGTGATATATTTGTGTTAATATAAGTCTTAAATAGTTATATCTTCCGACAGCAATCACTTACATAGAGTGTTTGGACCGAAACACGGGTCTGTCAGTCACTCTGCTCTGCTCTGAGCCGAGGAGAAAACATTTCTCGTATCCTACAGTTTTTATCCAATGAGGAGAGAGAACGGCATGCAGGGCTGTGTGTGCAGCCAAGGGACGCCGTGAATGTGGTGACGTAGGGACGAGGACTGTTATGGTGCGTTCAAGGCAACTCGTAACTCGAGTTTTTCCGACCTGTGAAGTTGTACCAGTTCGATCTGGTACGAGTTCAGGGGTCGGAAGTTACGAGTGGCCGTTATAGTGACTTTCACAGGTAAAACAGGTCGGAAAAACACGAGTGGGTTGCCTGGAACGCTACAAAGTCGTAAGTTGTGACTTGAAGCTGTAATTTACGATTTCAAAAGCCTACCTGGAACGCAGCATTAGCCAAAACGACCGGATCGCTTACTTCTGCTTTAACACAAATATATCACTTACTTCTGCTTTAAGTTGTGAAGTTTCAATTACCTCCGGGGGCATTTCCGGAGCAACGACATGCGCAGCCTGTAGCTACATGCTAAGTGGCAGCACCAGCACTAGCAGTGTTGCCACTGGCTTTCTTTTTCCTTTTTTTCTTTTTTTACCCGCGGTTGGGTTGAAAATTAATTAATTAACGCCGTGTTGGGTCCGAGATTCAACAAGCCGGTCGGGTTTTACCGTTACTACAGGCAGCATGCCCGTTTATCACCAATAAACACAGTAGAGGAGGGGGAGTGACTGAGCTCAGGCTGTGTAGGGGGGGGGGTCTCTGATGCAGAGAGAGAGAGAGAGAGACCTGCCGTGCCGTGTAAAAAAACCAACAACAAAAAGTGTCACGACTTCCTCTATCTGGCCCTTCAAAATAAAAGCCACATCGTCTTTCATATAGTTCAGTCATATTGATTTTGAGTTAATATTGATAAAGTACGCCTCCAAAGGTTTGCTTGGTCGACTTTTTGGGGGCAGCCCTAGAAGTGATTTATGTTTTCTTTTATTTAATGACATTTATGTCAAAGATACAGGAGAGTGATAATACACACATAGTAGCCGATAAAATCTGTTGTTCAATATCTCATGACTGATGAAAAATTTGCCGTGTTGTGTGCAGTAATTTTGATGCATTGCAATGCATCGTCGAATCGAATCGAATCGAATCAAATCAAATCGTTACCTTCTGAATCGTAATCGAATTGAATCGTGAGGGCAGTGCCAATGCACACCCCTATGTAACGCTCCATTCCTCCTCACTGCGTTACCGCGGTGACTTTTCACAGACGCCACCTCGACCTGAGCCGACATCTCCGGTGTCTCCGCTGAGTTTCCGTGGTTTCCTACCGTCACGCTGCCACTGAAAGTAAAAACATGGCGACACCACATGGCAGCCAGCACCGAGCTTACCCGCTCCATGTAGATATGAATGATATGAACGGCTAATTCAGAGCTGAAAGGAACACTTCACTTTGTTGATGGGGGGATTACTGATTAATGAAAAACAGACTTTTGAACCAAATAATCGATTTTCGTGAATAGATAACAGGAGAAGTTACACAATGTCCCTTTAAATCAATGACTTGTAACTAGTTCCAGGGAGAATGGAGGCTCTCTGCCTTCCACCTAGCGTCTCTTGGCTGAAAACCAACCTTGTAAGATCAGAGCCTCTGACCCGGTGTCCCAGCTCTCGTCTCTGCGGCACCGCCACACAAGCGTAACGCGCCCCGTAACACATAATCTCTTGTTTATGACAGACAAGACTACACAAATATAAACATGGTAACATGGTAGATGATAAATAACGTTATCCACCGCTCCATGGATTGATTTCTCACCGGCTTCGTTGTTGGAAACAAATGCACATGGAGGAGAGGAGGGTTAGAGACACAGAGGAGGAGACACCAGACTTTAAATCATTGATCAGGGTGTATTCAGACCTGTGGCTCCTTTGCTTTGTTCCAATTCAGCGGCTAAAATGATACAATTGTTGCACGTCTGAATACATTCTTAGATTTGTATAATGTGATACTTTAATGCCATTTTTAATGCAAATTAATTTTTTCAAGTCATATTCAGTGGTGCTCAACACACCACAATGTTTGACAACAACTTAATCAGTTTGACAACATGTTTGCTGCTAGAACTGACAACAGATATGTTTCCAGGGACATAAAAAAGTGACGGACGCAGATGGTGTGTTTTTGTTCACTGCCTCTCGACTTTTGAAGTTGTGCAGACAGCTACCTGTTAGTGTTTTCTTTTTTTTTTTGGTGTATTATAACCGATCTTAGCTTTGGTCTTTAGCTGTAGGCCTCACTTTTTTTTGGTCTCCTCAGAAACACTTCCATTGTGTTGGTAGATGGATGTTTGAAAGATGTTTTCTGGGTTTGTTAAACGTTTTGTCTGGTTGTGTCTTTTTTAAGGTGCAGTGCGTTGACCTCTCTGGGCCACCGTGCTATGCTTGATAAAGACACTTTAATGCTCCAGTGTTTGCACATCAGCTGGATTTAACTCCTCTGGTCACTTACCGCCGGCCAAGCTACAGGTGATGACCGTGAGGCAACTGGTGAGTCAAAACATTGCACTATATGGCGGCGCATTCTACCAGACTCCATGGTTTCAGTAACAGAAATATGTGCACCTGTGTCCGCCCTGAAGCCTAGACTTGTTAGAGCCTTGTTTGTGAAATTTAACTTGCCAGGGTGGCGCGTGGTCGCAACACTTACCAATGAGGTTATATTATGTGACCAACTCTTGAGCTAAATAACAAAGCTAACACTGAAGGGCAGTTCCTCCGTTGACCACTAGAGGTGACTATGTCGGAATAAAATCCTGAAGGTTTTCCTTGAGTCAAGTCGTCTCGATCAGTTTAGAGTTTCATTCAGAGCTGATAATGGGCATAAAGGTGACTAAAAAGAATTTAACCAGCCAGAGGTAAACCTCTACAAGCATGCGGGATCCCCCGGGATGAGGATGGAGGTTGGCCCCGGCAGATCAGCTCAATAGACCGGCTACTGCCCTTGCGACAGCCGCTGCCACGGTCCCCGGTCACGGCTTCCACGATCTCTACACTTCTCCCAAAACAAACATCGGAGCAAATTTCCTAGCTAGCGTTATAAACTGATCACAGACTCTGGATTAAACTGCGACTTGTTAACAGCGCTAGAGCCAGAATTAAAACAGTTTTTAGCAGCTTTACTGCTATGGCTTTCGGTTGCCGCGAAATGGCGATAGAGATGCTAATTTCTGTTAGCCCGTCTATGGATTTTTACATTATACGTTAGCATTAAGCTAGCAGACTTTATATGCTTAGTTGTGACACTAGCCGTGTGTGTTTTGAACGTTGTTTCAAACTATGTGGGTTTGATTGAACATCTTTGATGCTTAAATATATATTGCCGCTTAGCTTTACTTCTCTTTTTATTTTATGTGCCATTTTTACTGTAGGGCAGGCTAGGTGTCAGGTGTCAGGCTTAAATGTTTTTGTGTTTGGTCGACATAACCAAAAATCCCTTTTTATATTATTATTAATGTTTTTTTCTTTTTAGTCAGTTGAGCGACGTTCCTGCGGAGAAGTACTGGGGCCAAGAGGTTATCGCTGTTTCTGCTCAGTGACAGATTTCTACATCAATCATGCTCTGCCCCGGTGACAGGGTTTTCTCACTCATTTCTCCATGTGAGAAGCAGGTGTTACATCATCAAGATCAAATCATTATCTAATCGAATTTAATGATGTTCTAAAATTAGTCGAAACGCTACAGCAGCCTCAGAAAACTGCTTGGAGGAGAGTGAGTACAGTCTGTGTTGTAGACGGTCCACATATTTCCCTGTGAATAATTATTATGTCACAGAGAATAATGAATAAAAACGTCATTAGTCATGAATTAGAAGAAATTAAAAATCTAATTCTGAAATACCACGACGACCCATTAGATTAGAGGATAATTAGCTTGATGCCTCGGCTTGAAAAAAACCAGGAACAAATTTCAGTTATTTCCACGCATCAACTGTGAATCTGTTCATTTGGAAAATACGTAGATTAACAAGTCTGCAGAAAAGGGAGGCACTTTAGAGGTTTTTAGAGGCTGAGATTTTCTTTTTTTCCCCCCGGCTCATTCATTCATACCTTGGCGGTGGCGGCGGCCAGTGATTGTGTGGCTGCGCTGCGTTTCATCTGAGCGTCTGCATGACAGCCTGAATGCGGCCCTCCCTCAAAGATATAATAGGGTTTTATTTGCCCCTTGAGAACCAGTGAGGAAGCCCAAAATGCAGCTGCAGGGCCACAGGAGTGCCAGCCCCCCCCCACGCCCTCCCACCTCCACAAGAAGAAGTAAAAAAAAGAAAAAAGAAAAGAACGAAACTAAACAAAGAAGAACGACAGAGGGGAAAAGAAAGATGTGTGTTGGAGTGTGTGTGAGTGTGTTTCTATACCTGTGAGGACTAAACGTACCTGCGAGGATAAAAAAGGATGAACTAAATCCAATACTAAGGACATTTTCCTGCTTTTTTTTTAGGACCCAGTTATTAAATCTGAAGATTTTGGGTGTTAAGCTCTTTGGGTATTTAACCTGTTAGGTATTTTTTCTTATGAATCCTATGTTAGAGAAAAAAAATCCCCAAAAAGTAAGGTCAAAGTAAGAACAGCTCTGCCCCGGGGTGGGGCAATTATCTCATTATAATGACAGGTCTGAATCAGCTTAATAGATAGATGAGGTTGCACTGACAACACAACTTTCTCTTTGTCTTGTAAAGTAAAGAGAAACAATGATGTAACAAAGTTCGTTCATCAGCAGCCAAATTATTAAAGGTGCCATATTTTACACATTTCAAGAATTTTGAAAGGGTTGATTCAGTATCTCAGTGTAGTTTTCCATCTCCTCTTTTAGCTTCTCTCTGGAGCTCTAGTAACAACAGGTTGGTGTCAGCCAATCAGAAGAGAGGTGACTCTGAGCCTCTCTTCTGATTGGCTGGCTGTTTTCTAAAGTGATCCAATAAAAACAGAGCAGATTTCAGAATAAAACACTCTCAGAAACCAAATCCTGCAAAGTGTTGGATAGATGGTGGGTCCAGGTGGTGAGGGGGCGGGGCATTGTTGTGACATCACAAAGTGACAGGAAGTCCTGACGGCTGGTTTTAAGGCTCAGTTTCTGAATACAGGCTGTGTGCATTTCTCTGTGGACTGAGGCTGTGATACTTTCACAGTATTAATATAGAACCTAGAGCTGCTTTATAATCACACTACACATGGACATCTACCTTTATACTGTATGGAGCTTTAACACAAACATCTACCTTTATACTGTATGGAGCTTTAACACAAACATCTACCTTTATACTGTATAGAGCTTTAATACAAACATCTACCTTTATACTGTATGGAGCTTTAACACAAACATCTACCTTTATACTGTATAGAGCTTTAATACAAACATCTACCTTTATACTGTATGGAGCATCTACCTTCATGATCAAGAGAAATGGGATGAACCTGATCCATTTTTTGAGTGCTATAGCAAAATATTTGAATAGTTGTGTCAATGTGACATCTTAGTTTTTTCCCTTTTAAATAAACTACATTTCCTTTTTGTTTGAGGCTACAACATAAAATGTTGTAACGAGGTGGGTCTGAAAACTTTCTGAACACTCTGTCCACAGTTTACCACATGGTGGACTCCAGTGAAGATCTAGACACATTTGAAGAATCATTAAAGATGCACCAGAGCTTTAGAGCACAGGAATGAACAGGTTTATAACACAACGATTAATTATTTTTAACGAGTGTCGCCCTGTCAGCAAAAAACTTAACTTTTCACAGTGTTTATGGCTTAAAATTAGATTTTATTCACGTTCATTAACTTAAATAGACGTTTACAGTCTAGCACCACTGCACTGTGGCGATGGTCATGGACTGTGTTGGGCGGCAAGTCTGGAGCCGGTGGGGGGTTGGCGAGCTGGAAGAAGTGAGGGAGGAGGGGGGAGGCGGGGGTTAAATCCCATGAACGGCGGGGCTGGTTGGAGGTGAGGGACCCCCTGTGGGCCGCTGTGAATGGAGAGTCGCATACCTTGCTGACCGCTGTTTGTGCAGCAGCGCGGAGAAGAAGAAGAAAAGGAGGAGAGAAAGAATCGCAGCAACGGGAGGGGTCGGGAGGGAGGGAGGGGGAGGAGGGGAAAAAAAAGAAGCATGTTCTTGAACTTGGTTGATAGCATCTGTAATTTCCTCCTCCACTGTTCCTCTGTATGTATCAGCCACTGGCTTATAACCGGCTGCCTCGCCTCTGATCTGGCTGCTGAGAGAGAGGGAGGGAGGGAGGGAGGGAGGGAGGGAGAGGGAGAGAGTGGGGGGGGGGGGGGGGGGGGGGGGGGGGGGGGGGGTGAAAGTTGTATTTCCTCACTAAGCTCAGCTCTTTGTAAAGACCTCTCAGTGTTTGCTACACAGATTTCTACAGCCGAGCTCAAACACACCAACACGTCCTGTTAAAGCCTGTGAATATTCTCATTTGTCCAGGTCATAGTTATCTCAAGGAAATTTAAATCGAATGCAACTGGACTTGGTTATTTGTCTAGGAACATGCAAAGTACAACATCATGCAAAGTACAACAACAATTTAAAGGCAGATAAACAACATTCATTCTGTCTGATTCCCCAAAACCTTGTGTTGGACGGTGAATGTAACGCTGACTCACTTTAAAGCCCATGATGCAGCAGCAGGTTGAGCTCCTGACTCACAGGGCTACGGACGAGGCGTCACAGTGTTGTAAAAAGCCTGTGCTGCAGTGTTCAGTGCTGTCTGAGGGGCAGGGGGCAAAGACGAAGGGCACTTCATCCAATCGACTGACAGGTCTCCATGGTTCTCGTGGTTTGGATCATTTTCGGTACAGTATGGGAACAAAATGCAAAACATACATTTTCTTATTGTTTATTAGGAACTTTTGCAAACTCACTATTTACCAACATTTTTCAAAAAAAAAAAAAAAAGATTAGGGCCGGGACCATAACGCGTTAATTAAGATTAATTAATTACACAAAAATTAATGTGTTAAAAAAATTAACGCATTTTAATCGCACTTATTTTTGCATCGCGGAACATTTCTCACTGGATGAGTTTCAGGCGTACCGATTATACTGGAGCACAATTATTTAAAGGGACATTGTGTAACTTCTCCTGTTATCTATTCAGGAAAATCGATTATTTGGTTCAAAAGTCTGTTTTTCATTAACCAGTAATCCCCCCCATCAACAAACTGAAGTGTTCCTTGTAGCTCTGAATTTGCCGTTCATATCATTCATATCT
The DNA here is from genome assembly GCF_905171665.1 of Trachurus trachurus. Taxonomy (NCBI): domain Eukaryota; kingdom Metazoa; phylum Chordata; class Actinopteri; order Carangiformes; family Carangidae; genus Trachurus; species Trachurus trachurus. The sequence goes on from NC_139892.1 coordinate 7,536,655, forward strand.
ACATGGAGCGGGTAAGCTCGGTGCTGGCTGCCATGTTGTGTCGCCATGTTTCTACGTTCAGTGGCAGCGTGGCGGTAGGAAACCACGGAAACTCAGCGGAGACACCGGAGCTGTCGGCTCAGGTCGAGGTGGCGTCTGTGAAAAGTCACCGCGGTAACGCAGTGAGGAGGAATGGAGCGTTACACTGATGCTGCATTCACCTGCAGTCGGGCAGACGGCCGTCGCTAACAAACCAGATGTCATTTTAGTCACAGAAGTCCAGAGAAAGCCGGTAAAACGTGGGTCAGGTAAACAATACGACATCACCATGACAACATATTGTCACGTGTATTGTTTTGCCTCGTGCTGATGGACCACTTGTAAACATAGAGGCTTGTTTATGCCGTTACGTGCAGCGGCTGTCGTCCGTCCGCCCAATTTCACGTGAATGCAGCATGAAAAATACGATTGAGTTGCTTGCGATATACAACCACAATGCTAGATGGGAGGAATTCCTACACAATGTACCTTTAAAAAAACAACAACGCATTTTCGCTGCGTAACATTCGCGGTCAGTGAGAGAAGGACACGTGATGAAAACCAGAGTTTGAAAAAAAAAAATATTGACACGCGAATTATTCACACGTAAAATACATCCCTGGTGTGAAAGAGCCTTTAGAGAAATGACAACAACACAAACCGTCTGGTATGGTGTTTTATTCTCCTGCGACGGGCATCATCAACAGAAACATTCATACATCCCATAATGCTCACTTCCCTCCATCATGAGAGCTTCTTATAGACCTCAGGGTCCTGTGTTCTCCACCTAAAGGGCACTTCACACCGTTTCTCTCCCAGTTGTGTTTGTTTTTATTTCACAAGGACACCGGGCGACGATCTGCAGCTCGACACAACACACGACTCCACGTTGCAGCTTCTCGATGTAAATGAGCCTGTGTGATGTTTCCTGCCGTGAGCCGGTGCTTCACAGGACGCCGCCGCCACATGTTCTCGGGCGAGAGGGCGCCCATGAGGGCCCTTCACCCTCACACCGTCACATGTAGATTGGCTCTGAAGGCCTCTTCATCCTGATTTACTCATGACGAAGACGACCATTACGCCGCCGCAGCGTGTTGTTCTCTGCTCTGTGCGGCGCCTCAGAGGACACGCTATCATGGTTAATCTGCTGCTCAGAGAGCTCTTCCACTCTGGGGGGTTTTATTTCCACCAGCAGGTTGGAGGATTTGCCCTCCGTGACCTCACCTTGCTGGATCTGCACAGATATGAGGTGAAGCACAGTGTTACAGTGAGGAGGAGGATCACAGCTGATATTCAGGGCTGTCAGAAAAATGTGGTTCGAGCGAATTTAAAATGCAATTCCGCAACGCTCCCCTAAAACACAACAACTCGTCAGAATTTGTTTCTTTATTAACTTCCCAGCATGTCTAACATCCCATTGTCCTCATTGTTCCAGCAATCTAATTAGTTTTTAACAGCTGTATTTAACCGGTTTCTTTATGTCACTTATTTCTGCTCTGATGTTCTTGTTTCTGTTGGTTTTTTGCTTCTGGGTCAAAGACGTATAAGGCCTTTGAGTGGCCCATTTTAAAAATACTTAAAATAAAGATATATTTGGCCATTTTCCAAACATTTGGAATGTAGTGTACACATACATGTATGTGAAAACTTCAAACAAATATATTTTAGTGTTTTTAAACTTAAATTAATAGGGCAACGACCTTAAAAAAGTCATTTGGGGCGACCATAATTTATCTCAAAATTAATAGATTTCCTTAACATAACTTATATTTTAATAAGTATCAGTAATTAAATTAACTGTTCAAGAAAGATAGACTCAAGTGTCCTTTCAGTTTTTGTAAACCATTTTTAAATACATTTTATCTATAATGGCACTGTCTCCCTCATAAAGCCATTACATATAATTTTTTTACTCTAAAATTCATAAAACTGATTTAAAATGTGTACAGATAGTATCCACTTATGCATGCTATACCAATGATTTATATTTGAACCAAAACTGATAGACATTCAATTTTGAATTTAATACAGAATTGCCAATCGTTGGTTACCCCGCATGACAGGTGGTCGCCCCAAATGATGAGAAACAGCAGGCAGTTAAGGCTAATCAATAATTTACAGAGTTGAGACAAATTTAAAGAAATTTTATTAAAGAATCAGCATAACTATTTAATTTGACACAAACATCATAACATTAACATTTTCCTCACTATTTCATAACATTAAAGGGACAACGAGGGGTTTTGGAAAAGCAAAGCGTTTTCACACTACATTTATGAGCCTCCGTGCTCAGCGTAAAATTCCAGTGTTAATTTCGTCAGACGAGACGAGACGAAAAATATTCATCAACGATGGTTTTTTTCATGACGAAAACGAGACGAAGACGAGACGAAATCAATGCCCTTAAACAGTGACTGTGACGAAATTAACACACATTTTTTGTTGACGAAAAAAGACGAGACGAAATCCACTTAATCAAACAAAAACTTAATAAAATGTCTCTTTTCTTTCTGGTCGGTCGCTTCTGCACTGTGTGTGCGTGTTCATTTCTGTTTAGATAATGACAAATAGCCTACATAAATGCACACACAAGCTGGAAAGTTGGCTCATCTGACAGCTGTCAATAATGACATAAATCTTGTGAGATGAGTGAGAAAAAGACTAAAATGAATCTATTGGTTTGAGTAGATTAGTTGTGATTAACATTACTGTCAATCTGCTTTCAAAGACTAAAAAAAGACTGACTGATTTTAGTCGACTAAAACTAGACTAAAATACTTTGGATTTTCTTTGACTAAAACTAGACTAAAATGCCAAGACTTTTCGTCGACTAAAATGTGACTAAACAAAAAAGAATACAAGCTGACTAAATATGACTAAAACGTATAAGGGCATTTGACACAAGACTAAGACTAAAACTAAATTGAAAAATAGCCGACAAAATTAACACTGCAAAGACGATCACATACCGTCGTAGTTCAGACCATAAACGGAGATTCGGCGGCGTTATTCTCATGACTCGCCATGAAACCGAAAGTAAAGAAACGCTGGTCGGCTCGCCCAGCATTTCCACCACCACTAATAATAACAAAATAGCCATAGAGACAAAACCATAGATTTATCTAAAATGGACCATTAACAAGTGGTAACGTAGATTCATCCACATTAATATGAGACTTTTTTATAACCAAATAGAAACTCCTCGTTGTCCCTTTAACATTTTCCATACTATTTCATTTGACACTTAAACATCATAACATTAGCATTTTCCATACTATTTCATTAAACACTTGAACTTAACATCAGCATTTTCCTTACTATTTCATTTGACACACAAACATCATAACATCAGCATTTTCCTTTTTCATTTCATGAAACACTTCAACATAACAACATTAGCATTTTCCTTACTATTTCATTAAAAACTTCAACATAATATTTGCATTTTCCTAACTATTTAATTTAACACTTGAACATAATCACTGATTCTGGTGGCCTAAATAACATACATATGTCATATGACATTTTATATACTGCAAGTTACTTATATATTTTTACCTTTCTTTTTTCCTGGCAAGATACTCAGCTCTTGCTACAGGATCTGCATTGATCCGCTGCCTGTAGCGAGCAGTCTTTTGTTTACTTGTTACTGTAGTGGGGCCATCTAGAAAAAAGTTATATACAGTAGTTAAACATACATAGAGCTAGAAAAGGAACTGAAAAATAGAATGAATGCTTAATATTCACACATTTCTCTGATAAAGACACAATAATCAAAAAGAAGCGATCATCTCTAAAGTAGGATGGAAATGACTGAAATTTAGAAAAATATATGTTGAAATATAGAAAGAGTTATGTTAAAACAAATAACTAAATGCATATCATGAATGAAAACATAAGCATGCAGAAACTACAAATACAAGATATGTATTTTCTATCATTTATACCGTCAGCGGTGGTCGCCCCACATGATGCTCGGTCGCCCCAGATGATGTTTTCAAGTTTAATCAAATATAACAGGCTAATGCTTAGCTATATAATCCAAGCTAGCTACTTCTCACCACATATCACTAACAAATTTACCTTCAAAATATAGATTTGCAAATAAAACTCATTATTCACAGTTTTAGGGTGGTCGCCCCACATGATATCCAATTGTGACGTATACATTGCAGCAGTTAGAAAGAGGATTTATTTGTAAAGATGAGAGAGTCTACTGACCTGCAAGTTGTCTCTCTGGGACCCTCACAGTGTGGCTGGCAGATGTAACATCCTCCTTCAGATGATTGTCAAAATAAAAGTCCCATAATTGTATTTTCTTGATGGTCGCCCCAGATGATATTTCAGACAATGAACATATTCGGACAAGATTTGTTTGTGTATTATGATTGAAATGTGTGTACAAATGCTTCATAACTTTGTCAATTAATGGAAAACAAGTTTGAAATTATGCCAAATAGGGCAAAGATTATATTTAAATTGTTTTAATGTGATTTAAAACCAGTTGTCCAAACAGAAGTCAAGGCCGGACGGTCGCCCCACATGATGTTTTCACACTTCAGATGGCAGAAAATGACCAATAACCAACATGTTTAAATAAAATAAGAGTGGGCACATGTATAAGGAAGGTATTAGACATACAATGTTATATTTTTATTCATTTTAATGTTTATTATTAGGTAAAAAGTTCTGTCGGACAGAAAAAGCAAGCGTCACGTCTTTGACCCTTCTATAATGTTTCTGTTAGATGTTTTCTTATTGTACATAAAATTCTGTTGGACCCCAGGAAGAATAGCTGTGGTTCTGCTGCAACTAATGGGGATCTTAATAAATTAAACTAAACTAAAATTCTCCCATGCTCTCAATAAAATAAAAATCCTTTTTTCATTCCTAGTGAAAATCAAAGTGGCACAGTGCTACAAGTAGTACAGTATTTATAACATAGAGCACAGAGTAGGATGGAATCATTGAATCATAAATGTCAAATCACTGACGACACTGAAAACAGAAGGAAGCTCCGACAGCGTTGAACTAAAAATGTAGAGAGGTAAAACATAGAACCAATAGTTCAGCCTAACAGCCCGACTTAATTTCTGATATTATTTGCCAGAAACACAAGTCTAACTTGATTGGGATCTAGCGCGGCTCTCTTTTTATTTACAATATTACCTGCTGATGAGAACACGTTCCTGGCACACGCAGGTGTTTAGGAGCCACAGGGGAAACTCCTTCAGATCGTCTGATGTGCTCATGCAGGCGCTGCAGCCAGCAGGTCGTTACCGCTCCAATATGAACTTTTCACCCCACGTTCCAACGAGTATTCGGATATTGAATAAAAAGTGACAGCCCTACTCATATTTGTGTCAGGTATAATAACATGTTTGTAAAGTCAGCAAAAAGAGCATGACTCATATGGATGCACTGAACATAAATAAATATAATACAATTAAATTAGTCCTGTTTAATTAAACTCCTGCAGCTTCAAATGTAGAATGTCTAACACCAGGATCAGACGACATGATTTTGGCGTGGCCGACAGATTTCCAGCTTCGGGCCAATTATGAACATCAGGAACGATGAACAGACGTGTAGTGTAACATGACTGAAGACCAGCGATGGTGTCTATGACGCTCCATGACGATTTGTTGTGTAATGTTAGCGGTGGTCCAATGCTGCGATTCTGTTATTGATGAGTTGAGTTTTAACCGTGTAGATGGCGTGGATTGTGATGAGAAGGTGTTGCACATATTTTAAGACTTATCTGTGCAAACCATTGTGCAAAACCTGTTTGTTGTGACTTTTTGCGTGATAAGATGATTTGCAGAATACAACAGGAGAGAGACAGTGAGAGACGAGGAGAGAGAGAGAGAGAGAGGTCCGCTGGGTGAGCTAGATTAACTGTTAACGGGAGAGAGAGCGGCACACCGCGCTGTCAAAGCTCGTCTCAGCAGAAATGGTGTGTGCTTTCAAGGCAATATAGACACGAGTCATTCAGGAATAATTTCCAACTCTATGTATGTTAGGGTTATTTTTTCCTAAGTAGTGGCCCATCCAAAATTACTCTGGCCCGTCCAAAATTTAAATCCTGGTGCCACGCCTGAGATATCTACAACAGAATTTTGACTAGTCATAATTCCAGTTACAAATTTCTACTACGTCATTTCGCCTAGTCAAAACTTAATTTAAGATATCTGAAAAGGGACATGTAGATATCTTTAATTGAGGGGAATTAAAGATATCTTGAACTGGAATTATGACTAGTCAGAATCAAATTGTAGATATCTCTAACTGGAATTAGTACTAGTTGTAACCACCAGGATTTTTTCCTCCTTTTCTTTTTAACACTCAGTTTTCTTTGTTTTTTTTTTCCAGTTCAGGGGTCTTGTCCTTCAGAGGCTGCATTTGAAGACCGACTGCATCACAGCGGAGAGGCTGGACCGTCCCATGACGAAGGCTCCTTGAAGCGCAGCCAAGAAGTGCGTCAAAGGATCACCGACGGCGAGCCTGAGGATCTCACCCAACGTTCAAAAGGTAACGGTGCACGGTAGGTTCACAGCTGGTGACGCAAAGTGCAAATATCCGTAGGCTGGACCGTGTCATTTTGGTTTGACCTTTGCAGGATTGCGGAGGCCATGACAGCGGCCACGATCTCACATATGTTGTCCTTTGCAAGATGCGTCCTCTTGATTGGGACTAGGAATCGACATTTCAAGCAAAAATACAGTTTGAATTTAGTTTCAAGCTAATCGACAATATTTCAAACTTAACCATCCAACCCGCCAGATAGTTCAGTTATAACTAGAAAGAGCATTTCCCAAAGGAAAATGCGTGTGAATGCTGAAAACCATTGCTGAATTAGTAGAAGAAATTGTCAAGTGTGCAGAAAACTGCCAAGTAAGTATAGGACTACTGTGTAAGGAGACAATTTGTTGGTGAATTTAAGTGTGCCTCGACTGTAGCGCAGGAAGTAGAGCGAGTCATTCGCTAACCAAGTTTTTTCTACAGTTGAGAAGTTGAATGAAGTCTGTAGCTTAAACTATGCAGAAGTAGTTGAAGTTGAACGTTTTTGGAGAGTTTTTAGAGTCAGAAGCCTGTTCCAATGCATTTCCTATTGGACCAAAAACATCAGAACACGTGTAATCTCAAAAAGTTGAATAATAGCAATAATGTCCCAAAGAAGACATTATTATGTATGCACACAACCGAGGAGGGTTAGCAAAACAGCGGAGAAGTGACTGGACTTGCAGATTCACTAAATGATGCAACTTATAAATCGATAAAAGTCGTATTTTGATCAACATTACGTCTGAAATTAATTATTTCACTCATAAGCCGTGTAATAAGGGGGATAATGTAGAGTTAGTCTGTTGTTATGGAGAAATAAAGACTGACACATCCTTCATCGTAGCCCGTACAGCAGGGGTCATCAACTATATTTGTTGAAGGGCCAGAATCTTTCTCAACAGACACCTTGGGGGCCGGACATTCAAATAGGCCGAGATTGAAATTAAATTCACCCTTTTGCCTAATAATGTATTTGTTTATATTCTATTTTACCTGTAAACTCATAATTTTCATTGATACATATCTTTGGTGTTTGGAATGATATAAAATGAAAAATCTTGACAGCTGGACTTTCAGATACTCCCACATGCTGGAGCTTTACACTGCTGACCTCCCCTGTGATTTTCAGTCTAAATATGAAAGGAGGCTGACAATCGGTTCTGATGATACAAGTCAGTATAGTCCTGAGTAGTCAGTAGTGTTTCTCTTCTATAATACATATTCTACATCTCGGAGGCGACGTTTTTCCACACACAGGCAGAGCTCAGTGGGAAACAGTAGGAGAGACACAGGCCGAGGGGGAACCGGGACAATTGCCCCTCGGGGATAAATAAAGTTTTTTGAATTGAATTGAACACCGGAGGGAGAAGCAGGTCCGCGCAGCTGTGCGCCACGTGCACAAAAAAACAACAACCGAGTGGCATCAAACACGCGCTGCTACCGCATCGTTTTTGGGTTGTGAACGTGCATGACACGCATCTACACAGAATGGGTCTGAGTGCGCAAAAGAAGCTACATGGCCCGCCCGTGCACACCCGGTTTAACCAAGGCGGCGGCAGCTCGCCTCTGCAGGCTGGGAAACCCTGCAGTCCAGCCAGCTCCCTAAACTTTCATGCACGGGGCTTTGGTTACCGCGGCGTTTCCTTATCCCAGCACATTGACTTACAGGCGCACACTTTGAGCGTGTCTGCATGTCTCCGTGTCCCAGCGCATTGACTTACAGGCACACACAAACAGAGGCCGAGAAATATAATAGCTACTTTTTAACTATTAGAACTCAGTTGCGGGCCGGATTGGAAGGTTCGGCGGGCCGGCAGTTGATGATCACTGCCGTACAGTCTATAATCGTAGCTGTGCCTCGGTCCATGGTAGCTCCTCAAGATGGCGCTCACAACAAAAACGTCACAAGATCGAAACCCATGAATATTCACAAATCATGGCCCATCATTTAGTATTCGAATATAACCACTGTTGTTTTAGTTTAATGTTTCCAACACTCACAGAAACAAAATCATTTGCTTCTTTCTGCTACAACTTCTGTTGCATGTAGCTCAACCTAAGCTAAGAGGGAAACCAGCCACTAATGATAACAATATGGCTACAGCAGCTTAACATGCATTCATTTTAACTGGTCACATCTAGGGACGCCACGATTATAGATTTTCTTAGTACGATTATTGTCAGAGAGATAATCATGGTATTACGATTATCATGATTATTATGCATCAATAAATTTCACAATACTATGAATGTGTAAAATCAAATATAGTCAAAATATAATTACATTAGTAATCTCTTAATGCTGTTATTAATCCTCCGAGGGAAGCGTTTGAAATATACAAGTCATTTATTGTCATCTATACCAAATTTTTAAGTTAATTTCAATCATATTTTTAAATTACAAATGACACATTATTTAAAATTCCTACCAATTTAGCGTTACGTTAGATAAATGGACCAGTATCTGTGCCTTTGCCTTTACTTTGGTGCACATCTGCTGATATGGTTCCAACCAATGTTTCCCATTAATTAACGAGACTGTGTAACCTTTTTCGGAAAGTGGCGGTATTTAGGAATCTTTAAGATCAATTAATTGTGGCGTTTAATACCACGATTAATTGTGAAAACAAGTAATCTCTGCAGTTTGTAATGGAATAAGAGGCTAAAGTTGAGGAGCAGCTGCAGTGTCTTATTGAGATTTAGAATTATAACTTGAGTGTTTCTTGCATATACATTGAATTTTCAACACAACTCTGCGAGTGCTCGTACAAACTCTCTCAAAGAGAACAAAGTCTTTGTTCGCTCCAGCAACATGTTGCAGAGTCAGAGTCAGAAGTGGACAGACAGGCCTTGAGAATCACTCCCATCATGCCTTGCTGCTGCTGCTGCTGCTGCAACAGCCACAAACAGCTCCTCCTGTATTCCTGTTGGGTCGTATAGTTTCAGTTCCACAGAATCCGCCCCTCAGACAATGCTGCTCCACTTGGCTGACGTATTGTTCAGCCTGTGGGAACCAGCTTCCTTTATTAAGAAGCTGAGTAGAGAGAGAGGGAGAGAGAGAGAGACCAAACGGCTGCTCATTCTCCCACTTTCCACAGACATAATAGTCTTCTTAGACTGAGAACGGCATTGAAAGACAGTGGGAGGAAGTTGCACACTCTTCACACTTCAGTGGTCCATACCCCTCTCCTCTCCCCTCCCCTCTCTCTCCCTCCCTCCTCATCCTCCTCTTCTCCTCTCCTCTTCTTCTTCTTCTTCTCCTTCCTACCCCTACCTTTTTTTCCTTCCCCTCCAGCACACACATTTTTCTTAATGGATTCTTTTGAAACGGGACAAGAGAGAGGGAGAGCGACATCAAAGGAGGCCGATTGCCACACACAGCATTCCCAGCCCTGGCTCACACTCTGTATGTACAACACACACACACACACACACACACACACACACACACACACACACACACACACACACACACACACACACACACACACACACACACACACACACACACACACACACACACACACACACACACACACACATGCACAGACCTTTCATTCACTCCTAACCTCTATACTGTAGGTAAGATAACCTTTTAACATTGCAGAAGATATTGTACAACAATTACATAGTTTCCATCCATTGTGCGACTGTAATGAAAAGTTGTTTCCTTTCAACACAGTACTTTAGTTTCAGAGCGTGGGACAATTACACACACACATACGCACACACACACTCTGCAACACAATATGTTGATATAGGCCTATGTCTGTCCATGCTGGATGGACAGACATATGAACTGCTGACTGCTGACGGTGAGTTCAGGGACATTTTGTGCTGCACTCCAACATGATTTTCCTGCACTTTTCCTTCTCTCTGAAGACTCTCCTCTTCTTTACCCACATCTTTTTTTTTTCTTTACCCATCATCATCCATCATCAAACCAAAAAATCCATCCACCATATTTTCTCTCCATCTGGTTTTCTAGCTCAGATGCAGGAACATCACATATTCCTCTCACCTGTCGCATCACCAGCAGCTTCTCTGACCACTTCAATATCCACCATGTCCACGTCCTGTTTGTCTTTGCGTGATAGTGCAGAACGAAATAGTATAGAATAAAAAATCAATCACAGATGGTGTTCTTGTGATGGATTAAAAAAAAAAAAAAAAGGCAAATAAAATGTCAAAATTAGTCGGCTCACAAACCCAGATAGTCCTTTCAAATAAAAACCCTGCTCATATGGTATAAAGGTAGATGTTTGTGTTAAAGCTCCATACAGTATAAAGGTAGATGTTTGTGTTAAAGCTCCATACAGTATAAAGGTAGATGTTTGTATTAAAGCTCCATACAGTATAAAGGTAGATGTCCATGTGTAGTGTGATTATAAAGCAGCTCTAGGTTCTATATTAATACTGTGAAAGTATCAACGCCTCAGTCCACAGCAGGGGTCGCGTTAACCGGATATTTTCCGTCATTGACCGTTTTTTTAAAACGGTGACGGAAAGATTTTGAGGCCATCCGTCATTTTGACAGATTGCAATTCACACCCATGGCTGTCTGGCCATGTGCATTTGTTTACAATGAAGCCGGCGGATAATCAATAAATGGAGCGGTGGATAACGATATAAAACATATACAATGTCACAAAGTCACTACGGTGAGAATTAGATTAAAAAAAAAAAAAAAAAAACCTCACAGCTGGCTGGTGCGCTCAGTAGAAAACGCTGTAGTACCTCCTCTAGGCCTGCGTGGAGCGTGTGTGGCGCTGTTAGTGCTGCCACACAGAAACACTAACAACAGAGAAGAAGACAGAAAGCTTCCCCGCAGTATTCAAACTCCTTCAAGTGGATTAAATGTTGATGGGAGTCGTGTCAGTGCAGATATGACGGTCGATAATGATTTAACGGGCGAGATTTAGCTGCAGTGTCCGAGGGGCCGACAGTAGTCAGCTGTTGTTAAGTTACGTAGCTGTAAGCTACACAGCGGTGTGTCTCGGTACAGGTAGAGCGGTGGGGGCAGGACATCACCGTTTCACACACTCGCCGCGCACAGCTCTTCTAAACGTTAAGCCTTCTTTTAATGTATTTTGCCCGCCGTGGCATTGTTTATAACACTTAAAGCTGAGTGGGTCTTGTCCTGTCTGAATTTGTGCTGCATCTGGCTGTGTGGTCTAGTAGCTTCAGTTGTTTCAGTGATGCGCAATGGCTGCGTGCGTGCGTGCGTAAAGAGAGATGAGAGGCACAGAGAGAGAGAGAGAGAGCTAACAGTGCACTATGCGGTGCCTATGTGAAAACGTGCTCCTTTGGATGTTTTGGTATAACACATGGGTTAGCATGTTGATTGTTGACAGAAAACTGATGTCATCTAACGTTGTATTTAGATGTTGAGTGGCAGAAAGTGACCCCCGCATTCACTGACTGACCCACGGTTAGATGTGCTCTGACGCAGACTCTGCTCCGGAGCATTCTCTCTGTTCAATTTGTTTGGACTTGATATGAATTAAACATGAATTAAAATTGAATGCTATTGAATATGGCATTATTATCATTTAAAAAAAATGTAAGTGACCGGTAAAAATAGATTATGACGGAATTTTTATGACCCCGTCAGTCAAAATGACCGGCGACGAAAAAGTCTAGCGCAACCTCTGGTCCACAGAGAAATGCACACAGCCTGTATTCAGAAACTGAGCCTTAAAACCAGCCGTCAGGACTTCCTGTCACTTTTTTTTTTTTTTTTTGTACTTTATTTTTTATAAAAGGAACATAGACAGCATACAAAAAAAACATAGAACAAACAGTTGGTCACCTATACAATACATTCATTCAAACGCTTTACTGGTGGAGTTACAAATACAATGATGGTTCAATGAGCGTCGCTTTTGGACATGTACACAATCCATTTTTCCCAATAGTGCAAATATTTATCAGTCTGTAGATTTAACGAAAAGGTCATCCTTTCCATATTTTGGATATTAGTCACAATATTGATCCAGTCTGACTCTGCTGGAGGTGCGGCCTGCAGCCAGCTTCGAGTTACGATTTTCTTACTAGCTGCTAATAGTATTTTTAAAAGATATTTGTCTTCTCACAGTTAACACAGGTAAGTGAATGACATGCTTTTGGTGACCAAACTTGAACTGTTTTTGAACAGTAACACAAACTTGAAACACTGAACAAGAAAAAACTCAGATAGACCTCCATTTTGAAGTAATATAACACTTCTTAAGGTGGGGGGAGTAGTCTAGTTAGCCACCAGAGCCCCCTCTTCAGTGCAACTTGTAAAGCCCCTGCTTTTTTGTTGCACTAAGTTCTTCGAAACCCGATCTCTTTCCCGTATATGTCGGTCAATCATAATCATTGTATGGGTTAAAGACAATCCCACACAGCAATAAATCAAAAACTGAAATTATGAGCTGGTAGCTGTATATTAATAAATGAGAAATATATAGAAACAGAAACAGGTGAGGTTCAGTCTTAATGGGGCGGAGGGGGAATCAACTACAAAACAACCACAGGTAATATATAGTTTTTGCTCCCGTCAACAGTAATTATTCCTCCGTTCCGACCCCAGTGTCACTCACTATCGTTTTTTTTTTCCCTCTTTTTTTTTTTTAAAGCTCTCAAACGAGACTCTCCCCTTGCGTTAAACAGTCTATTACGGCTGTTGAAAGCTTCGCAGCCTTTCCTTGATCCTCTCTTGGTGGGACTGGGTGCTGGGCTGGGTGCTGCTTCTCCGTGAGCCCGGATTCAGCCGTGTTCTCGCGCTCAAGCGAGAAGCCCCTCTTCTTCAAATCCTCCGCCGCTGCCTCTGCACTCTCGTACGTTACCGGTCCGTTGTCGAGGAAGACTCGTAGCTTGGCTGGCGGTGGTGTCTGAAACCGTATCCCCTTCTCACGCAGAAGTCTCCTAATCTGGGCATACGCCTTTCTCTTTGCCAGCGTTTCTGCGGGGTAGTCATGATCGAAATAAATCCTTCTGTCGCCGTGGTAGATCTCTCTCTTCTTCCATGCAGAATGCAGCACCAGCTCTTTGGTTTTAAACTCCTGGAAGTAAACAATCACCGACCTAGGTTGTGCCTCTTTCGGGGGTTTAGGGCCGAGCGCTCTGTGACACCGTTGTATGCCAAGCTCAACTCCGGCGAGGGGCTGCAGCTCTTTTTTGATCATTTTGACAATGAATTGCTGGATGTTGTTTTCCTCAGCTCCCTCTGAGATGCCGTAAATGCGTATATTATTACGCCTCGAACGTGCTTCTAAGTCAGTTAGTTTCAGTTGTAACTTTTCCTGGGCTTGCAATGACTGACTCAGCGCCTCTTTGAAGTCCGCAGAGAACTCTTCGATGTCGGCTATACGGCTTTCTGCTTCGCATAGTCTTTCGGTTGTAGCTTTAAGGTCGGTCGCTACTTCACCTAGCTTGTGTTGAATTTCCTCCCTTATGTCAGTTAGCTCCTTTTTCAAATCTTCTCTGATGCTGTCTCAAAAATGACCCAGCTCAGACTTCACCTCTGAGACCAACGACTTTAAGTCTGCACGGATGATAGCGATGTTAGCTTCCATATCCACTGCTGTTAGCTCAGTGCATTGTCTGCCATTACGGTCAGCCTGTTCCTCGTCCATGGCCTCTTCTTCAGACTCGAATTTGTCGTCAGTCTCCGCTTTCCCGGGTTGTTTACCCTTGCTCTTCTTGTGTTTTTCCCCCTCCATTGTTAATTAGGACAAAATTTAGAGCGTATTTGTATTTCAATGGGGAATAAACTCCGACCGACCGGGAGGGATTATTTATGCGACCATTCGCCTCAGTCGCTCCACCGGAAGTCAACTTCCTGTCACTTTGTGATGTCACAACAAAGCCCCGCCCCCTCACCACCTGGACCCAACATCCATCCAACAACAACTTGCAGAATTTGGTTTCTCTGAGTGTTTTATTCTGAAATGTATCTATTAGATCACTTTAGAATACAGTCAGTCAGCCAATCAGAAGAGAGACTCAGAGCCTCCTCCTCTCTTCTGATTGGCTGACACCGAGCTGTTGTTACTAGAGCTCCAGAGAGAAGCTGAGAGAGGAGATGGAAAACAACACTGAGATGGTTTTTAAATCTTCTCATGGATCAACACTTCAAAATAAAACACAGAAAACATGGAAACTTTTAGTGTAATGAACTTAAATTGAGCTCTTATATCTGCTCATGGATCAACCCTTCAAAATAAAACACAGCAGAAGGGGAAAATAAAAACCTGTCCCTTTAACGCTGAACAATCACAGTGCGGTCCGTCTCCACCGGCGCAGCCATCAGACGTGGAGCTAAATGCAGCCTCACACCTTCTGAGGCTCCATCTGCTACCTGCCTTCTACCTCGGTCTCTGTGGCACCGCTGCTCGTTAAGAGTCGTCCTCCCCGCCGGTTGGTTGTCAGGGAAATGAGATGTGGACCTCAGATACATGACGAACGTTGTGTTAAATTAGATTTGGAGGCTGATGTGATTTTGTGACCTCGATAACAAGTGTATCAAGTTCAGTCTCTACTGGCATTTAGGTGATAGACCTGTATTTAAATCTGATTTATTTATTTACCATCACAAGAATTTGGCAAAAGTCTGAAGGATGTGATGAATTATAAACACACGAGTGGTTAGTCTGGTTTTATTTAGATTTCTATTGGCAGGAAACAGGATGATAATGGCTGTTTGTTTATTTTAAACTTCACCTGTCAGAGGAACCAGTTGATTCAGACCTCATCATGTCACCGTATTAACCCATACAGGGAGTGGTGGAGCAGCGATTAGCACTGTTGCCTCCAAGCAACAAGGCTCTAGGTTTGATTCCCCCTGGGTTTTGTTCCTGTGTGGAGTTTGTATGGGTTTCTCTTGGGGCCGTATTTATCAAAACGCTTAGAGCTCCATTTTAGTCTCATGTGCTGAGAATTTATGGAATTTAGTCCTCTTTTTTTTAACTTTATTTTCATGAAGTTTTACAATATACTATATGGAAAAAAAAGAACATTAAAAAAGGGCACAGATGGAGAAATTAAAATACACGGGGGGAAAATGAATCAATATTACGTGTACATTTTAAGAGATAAGGCTCGGCCCAGGACTTTTCAGTTCTTTTAGTTCTATTTACCCACAGTCATTCCTTCATATCATAAAGTACCACATGTACTCAAACAAAATAAAAACACAATCAATCACATTAGTAAATGCTACAGTAACTGCAGGCACGTGCACACATAGGGCCCAAAGGGTGCTTGAGCCCCTGACCTTTTTGCCTCGTATTAAAAAGTGCCCTTTTTTATGTTTTTATTTTTTTCAATAAATGCATTCCTGTTGTGCATGAGGATGTAAACAACCGCACTGTAAAAATGCCACGGTTATCTACCGTACACTTTTCCTTGTAATACACACGGTATTGTGTATGTACGTTGGTGTGTGTGTGTTGTCCGCTGCTGCTCCTCTGTCCCTCACTGAGGGGCGGGGGGGGGGGGGGGGGGGGGGCTGCCCCGCGGTGCGCGCTCCCTCACATGCACGTCCAGAGAGAGAGAGAGAGAGAAGCTGCTGCCTCATCGATAACCCGCACATATATGAGACGTGACAGTGGAGCGACTTGTGTCGAATCTCGTGAGTTATAAATCCACCAACATAACTTCCTTGTCGGTTCTGACAAGTCGCCGTCCACTTATTCAACGAGCTTAATATGAGTCATATTTAAGAAAAGCGCCCATTTGTGTTTGTTTAGCTAACTGCTTGTTAAGAGTTAAGCCCCGCCCCCTCCTCTGTCTAACATCACCTGAATGTAGTGAACAGCAGCAGCAACAGGAGGAATCACTTACTCAGCTTGATTTCACTGACTATTTGAATTTGTTTCCAGATATTGAGTTACTGGTAATTGTGACTTTGCTGTGGTAAATATTGCTGCTGTTGGTAAATATGCACAGTAGCAGTCACAGTAGTCATTTCTTGGTTTTGTGTGTGTAGCCTGTAGGCTTAGCCTACTTTTTTTTTTTCTGCAAGCCATGTTAATGTGCACCCAATACCATATTGGCCTTAGCCTACCAGTTCAGAAGTCATGACTCTGTTTCGGGAAGTTGGGAAATTGGTCCAGCATGTTGACTGCAGTCCTGAAGGCGTGCAGGCTTTCTCTACCGACTAAATAGTAACTGTAATTTATTTTAATTTATTTATTTTGATATTAAGGCCTGAAAAAGTCATGTGCATGTCCCTGAGTAACTGTGTCCTGTTGTGATGAGGGGCCACTTATTGCAGATGAGTTGTCCATTTCGTCCAGTATGTAGTGAATTTATCCATGCACAAGTTCAAGGAGAAAGTCAGTTTTTCCATGTCATATATTTCTTTCCCAATTGCAATCCACTCCTCCTTCGATGGGGACTGTTTTGATAACCACCTTCTTGTAATAGCTTTTTTACTGGCTGCCATCATTATTTTAATCAAATATTTATCAGTGGAATTCAATCGGATCACGAAATAAAATGTTGACTCCCGTTCACTTACATGGAGACTTTTTCCGAATTGAGGTCCCATGGCGAACTCTATACATTTGAAAGTGACGCCATCTAAAAATCAATTTACGTCACATAGTGCTGTGGTAACTCAGCTCTGAGGCTGACACTTCAGATTCAGTCCTACACTTCACTAAAAGTGTGAGTAAGATACTTGATAACTAATTTTAAGTGCAGCTTTCAGCAAATCATTTTTTTTTTTACTCATGAGTCGACTCTTAGCTGTGTTTTTTAGGAGAAATTCTAAGAAGCTTGATAACTACGGCCCCTGGTTGGCAGCAGGTTTTTAAAGTTTGACTGAGACAACGTGACTGAGGTTGAGCTGAAGTCTGACGGGTTGCTGAAGTCAGCTGAAGTAGTTGTAGTGTGAGTATGTGTCGTTTGATATTGATATGAAGTCGTGTTACGTTCAGGTGACGTCCTGTTGGCCTCATTACTAAAGAGGCGTTCATGGTCCCTCAGTCAGTGTGGGAATCAGTGATGACAGTGAGCAGGACGTTTGTATGAATGAGATAAACAGGAAGATGTAAATCAGAGATGAGACCTGGGTGGAAAGATCATTTTTGTGTTTGATTTCCAATGATAAAAATATAGTTTAAAAAATGACGGATATAGAGATTTAACTTTATTAAACATTTATGGTCCTTTTACATCTGAAGAATATGATTTGTTGTGACACATTTTACCTTTTTACCAAAGGAAAAAAAAAAAGAAATCTTACAATTTAGCTTTTACACTTGGCCATACTGTGATGTTAATTATATTTCGATTAATTATTCAGCTCTAAAAATTACCCGAGACCACATTCATTCAGATAATGTGAACATTTTCTTACCGTCGTCGCCTGTATTTTAAAAATGGAATACAGGCAAAGTGTTAAAGCTTTAACACCTGTCATTTTTTTTAGATTTGATGTCACGTCTTTATGTGGCTGTCAGGTGATGTAAGACCAGCGCTCATACTTAAATTCACACTTGACTGGTTCGTCCTCATTCATCTCAGCAGTAGAAACTATTAGTCAAATCAAACGACTCTGTCAGTCGTCGGCGGAGGATGATTACACAGAGAAGACGATAGAAGAAGAAGAAGATGGTTTGACTTAAAAACTCAGAGCTGCGTCTTCAGCAGAGATGGACAGAGTACTCGACCCCAGTACTTGAGTAAGAGTACAAATACTACTAGTCAAAATTTACTCCGTTACAAGTAAAAGTAGCTCAGTCCACATTTTACTCGAGTAAGAGTAACATGTGGAAGGTACTTAAGTATCCAAAAGTACATGCTTTTAAATTTACTTTAAAGCAGAAGTGAGTGATATATTTGTGTTAATATAAGTCTTAAATAGTTATATCTTCCGACAGCAATCACTTACATAGAGTGTTTGGTCTGAAACACGGGTCTGTCAGTCACTCTGCTCTGCTCTGAGCCGAGGAGAAAACATTTATCGTATCCTACAGTTTTTATCCAATGAGGAGAGAGAACGGCATGCAGGGCTGTGTGCAGCCAAGGGACGCCGTGAATGTGGCGACGTAGGGACGAGGACTGTTATGGTGCGTTCAAGGAAACTCGTGTTTTTCCGACCTGTGAAGTCGTACCAGTTCGATCTTGTACGAGTTCACCGGTCAGAAGTTACGAGTGGCCGTTATAGTGACTTTCGCCGGTAAAACAGGTCGGAAAAACACGAGTGGGTTGCCTGGAACGCTACAAAGTCGTAAGTTGTGACTTGAAGCTGTAATTTACGATTTCAAAAGCCTGCCTGGAACGCAGCATTAGCGAAAACGACCGGACCACTCACTTCTGCTTTAAGTACAGTACTCAAGTAAATTTACTCGGTTACTGTCCACCACTGGTCTTCAGTTGAACAAAACTTTATCAACACGTCGTCCTGTTACTTTCTGACTTCAGTGTGAATGAGCTTCAATAACATTTGGTGCAAAAATGTCACTTAACGACCTCATTGTTCACCTGCTGTTCTCCACATTGTGATCAATTAATGCAACTCGTCAACTTATTTAGCTTAAAGGTCACAGAAGGAAATTATAATAATGCACTTAAATAAATTGATCTGATGAAGCTGAGCGATACAGCGATATATAAACAAAAAAACATCATGCTATTGTTGATTATTTTGGCATTTATACGCTGTTGTTTATCCAGAATTGCTGCAGCTCATGTAATTTAGATGTTGCACTCGGCCGCACAGTGATTTCAATAATATTTCCATAAATTGTTCATCCTTATCTATAAATGATTAGAAAAGTGTAATTCACAATGGGCCATAAAAAAGAGAGAAGACTTAAGAAATGAAATATTAATCCATCAATAAATAGCTCAAATTAAAAAGTAATATAATTGAAAAAAAATACTTTAATGAATTCATAAATAAATAATGGTTTCTTAAATATGATTTTAAAAATGAATAAATCCACAAACTGACTCAACGACACAGATTTTAATCAAACATTTTAACAGGCGACTTCCTTCACTTTCTGCATTTACATCCTCCTCATATGGGCTCATGTACCGTAAACGCTCCAATAGACGCTCCAGGCTTTTATTTACTTCACCTTCACTTTTATTTAATTTACTGTAGAACAAATCTTCTGCTCAGCAAAGATGTAGAATCATCTCCCATGGTTCTGTTGTTCCTGTTTAGAAGAGTCAGAACAGAAGGAAAGAGTTGGATCCATAGAAACAGAAACAACTTCTAATTGAAACTCAGCTTTTATTTGCTCAAACCTGGAGCCAGAGACCGGTCCAATACAGCAGAACGACGTCCGTTTGAGACTTTAATGTATTAATAACTGCTTTATTACACGTTTCTAGGAGAAATTCATTGCAGATATCACCCAAATACCATTAGCTGTTAAAGGGACAGTTCAACATTTTGGCAAACTGGCCCATTGCCATAATCCCTATAGTAATAGCAGTAGGTTCGTTACCTTTAATTGTCAGTGCAAGCTATTCTTAGAACGGCGGAGCAGAGCCGTGAGCTGCTCAGAGCTACGCTACGGAGGCTCATGGGATTTCTCGGTTTCCCTCATCAAACTCATCAAATACACAATCCAACAACTCCAAAACACTCTGGTGGACAAGTTGTGACCTGCACATTCACCACGCTATGAGATAATAACAGAAGGTAAATTCATGCAAAACCACTGAAGCGCGTTGCATTCAGGGACAGTTTTTCATCAAGCAGTCTCTGCATTTCCCTCTAAAACAACTCCGTCTGGTAACGTTGTGTTATTATCTCATAGCGTGGTGAATGTGCAGGTCACAACTTATCCACCAGAGCGTTGTGGAGTTGTTGGATTGTGTATTTGATGAGTTTGATGAGGGAAACCAAGAAATCCCATGAGCCTCCGTAGCGTAGCTCTGAGCAGCTCACAGCTCTGCTCCGCCGTTCTAAAAATAGCTTGCACCGACAATTAAAGGTAATGAACCTACTGCTATGACTATAGGGGATTATGGCAATGAGCCAATTTGCCAAAATGTTGAACTATCCCTTTAAGAATATCTGGATGCCAAAGTGTCAGCACACTAACTAGACGAAGCTCTGATTTCAGCACCGGGGGATCTGCAGCGACGATGACAGGTTGATGTAGATATGAGCAGTTTAAACATATTAATGAGAGATTGATCAGATAGTGAAAGATAATAGAATCACAGCAGAGTGCTGGGAAACAAACCCTCTGCTTGTGTGTGTGTGTGATGGCAAATGAAGACAGGATGCTATTTCAAGCGCAGCCATGTCTCAGATGTGACACACACACACACACAGACTGTCAGACACATGAGATCACAACGTCACACTTCATGTTCAATAATTAAAATTCATACAAGCTGCAACAACCGTTCAAGAATAGAATCTGGACTCCAGAGTCTCGCTGTCTGTTCTGCTGCTGCCGCCGTTTATACCGATGTAACGTCTCCTCATCCAGATGTTTGAGCTGCTGTGGCCTGAACACGGCCTGATGTTTAATTAGTCATAACTCTAAATGTCTTAATAATACAAGGAGAACCTGGCGGCTCCAAGACAGTCGTGTTGTCTTCACTTCCACGATGCTTGACAGATACTTTCTTCCTCATCTCCATAACGATTGTCCATGTCCATGTGTTATTAAAGGTGTACAGAAATGGCCGTTTGTCCTGTTTGTCGCGCCGAGTTGTCACGAGCTGCAACACGAGTTTACCCGAGTGAGGAAAACGAATTTGATTGGTCGTTATCGAGCGGGCGGGATATTCAAAGCTTGGGGCGAGCCCGAGCTCCGTGTGTGTGTGCGTGTCTCAGACGTTGAATGACGGATGACGGATCCAATATCAGTGGCTGGTGAATCGTGTACAGGCTGACGTATAATCCGTGCGCCTGCATTATCCAATGCGAAAAAAAAAATACACACTTTCATCCCGGATTTACTCAAAAATAGAATTTTGCACAAAGTTTGGCCTACATCGTCTGAAAGATGAGTTATCACATTAATTTTATGACCCAAAGTGGGCTCAAATTCAATTTTCTTTTCTGTACACCTTTAATAATATGAATGACAAATTCAGGACAACAGTCTGTTATCACCTTTTTCTTATCTGTACCAATCGTTTTGTCCGTTCCACTTCAGAAGATCTTTGAAGAACAGGCAGGAGTTCATCTCTTCTCACTGCTTCTTCTCCTCTGTTGTCTTCGCTGACAAACCAACGGCGTTCATGAGAAAATATCTTCAAATCTCGGCTTTTTCCTGGAAGAACACGCCGTCCACATTTTTAGTTTATTTTACTTTGTCAAGTCAAGTCAAGTCAGGATTTATTTCTAAAGTGCATTTAAAACGACAGCAGTTGACCAAAACAACATCCAATAATGAAATAGAATAAATGTAAGAAACAACAAAAAAAACAATAAGAGAACAGGACAATCAGTGCAAACATTAAAATAACTAATTAAAAACTTGAGATCTTCCTGCTCAGACTGAATGACACGCCAGGGGGAGAGAAAGGGTTTAAAGATGGACTTTGTGTTGATAATTGTTCCTACATGTTAAAGGAATAGTTCACCAAAAAATGAAATTCAGTCATTATTGACTCACCCTCATGCTGATGAATACTCCGGAGTAGTTTTTTATTCCTCAAAGTGCATCTGGAGACCAGGGAGGCCAGTTCGTAGTCCAACGAAAACTTTATATGACAGTCAATAGGGACCAACACAAAAACGTCCATAAAACTACACAAAAACCATTTAATATTCCTCCACACTGCTCGTCGGCTGCAATCCAAGTGTTCTGAAGGGAAATAGTCCAGAGTTTACGAGAAACAACGTCATTTAGGACATTTTTGCAGCCTAAACAGTCTTAAATGAGGTTGTTTCCAGTAAACTCTGGACTATATCCCTCCAGGACCCCTGGATTGCAGTGGACGAGCAGTGTGGAGGAATATTAAATGGTTTTTGTGTAGTTTTATGGACGTTTTTATGTCGGTCCCTATTGACTGTCATATAAAGTTTTGGTTGGACTACAAACCGGCCTCCTGGGTCTCCAGATGCACTTTGAGGAATAAAAAACTACTCCGGAGTATTCATCAGCATGAGGGGGAGTCACGAATGACTGAATTTCATTTTTTGGTGAACTATTCCTTTAAACAAGCATGATCAGCACAAGTTGTAAAACTTAAGAGAAAAACATGAGGTGATGGACGACATCTTTCTCTTGCCATGCGCAGCTTTTGTCAACACAAGGTGCAGCTCTGAATCCAAACTAAAAGAAGGCAGTAAATGCCGTTTAGTCAAAAATAGACCTGCTAACACCAGGTAGACGACTCTGCAGTAAACACAGGTATTTCACACAACACTCAGGTGAAGCCTGTTTCTTCTGCAGCATCTTTCACAGCACAAACACTGTAAACACACCTGTCACCTGCCCAACACCTCAGCTGAACATCCTGTCTACACCGTCCTCTAGGAGCGAGCACACAACCAGCCTCCGACATTTACACAGGAGTTTAAACAGTTTGCACAGCGACAGGCAGCTCAGTCTTCCTTCCTACGCTGTATCCGAACCAGTCAGCTCTCATCAAAAAACAAAACAAACAAAAAATACCTGCTTATTTCTGTTAATTTTAGTGGAAAAGGGTCAAATTTTCTGTGAAAAACCCTCTCCCTTAAAGAGACAGAATAACTGAGTGTGGCATACAACAAGCTGCTCATCATTGTGAATCTTTATTATGTATCATACTACAGTATATACAGTGCCGTGAGAAAGTATTTGCCCCCTTTCTTATTCCTTACTTTCATATTTGTCGCACTTAAATATTTAAAGCCTTTGGAAACCTGACTTTAAATAGTAAATGCTTATATTATATCAAAGTCAAGTGCCTCATTAAGCATCCACAAAAGTCTGAGTGACAATAATTATTCATAACTATTAGAAAACCTGGTTTAAAAACAGCTCATTTTGCTATTGAGGCACTATTGAGGCCACTGGTCAGGACAGTGTGGGCGTGGCAGATAACGCTATGATTGACAGCTCCCTCGTCTTGATTGACATCTCTCTGGCCCCGCCCACTTCAAACAATGTCATAGACATCAACACGTCAATGGCGACCATTAAAAAAAAGGCCTGTCCTCTAAAAGCTAATCGCCACACACACACACAACTCCTGTTGACATGGCTCTGGTTGTGAGGACTTCAGAGGAGTGGTGGAGCGACCAGGAGCAGAACGGTTTTGTATGCCACCACTGGGGGGCTGGATGAGAGAACTGACGTGGTTCGGATTTATTGCGTGATAAATCCCAGAGATAACCCTGCCCAATTCAGACCCACTGTACAAAAACTTAAAAGACAAATATTTTGAATTTGGATGGAAACTTTTTTCTTATTATTTTTACATGTTTAATAATATGTAACATAGTTAGGAGGCTTTTGTGGATTTGGGTTTCCAGAGGCTTTAAAGGGACATTGTGTAACTTCTCCTGTTATCTATTCACGAAAATCGATTATTTGGTTCAAAAGTATGTTTTTTATTCATCAATAATCCCCCCATCAACAAACTGAAGTGTTCCTTTCAGCTCTGAATGAGCCGTTCATATCATTCATATCTACATGGAGCGGGTAAGCTCGGTGCTGCTGCCATGTCGTGTCGCCATGTTTTTACGTTCAGTGGCAGCGTGACGGTAGGAAACCACGGAAACTCAGCGGAGACACCGGAGCTGTCGGCTCAGGTCGAGATGGCATCTGTGAAAAGTCACCGTGGTAACGCAGTGAGGAGGAATGGAGCGTTACACTGATGCTGCATTCACCTGCAGTCGGGCAGACGGCCGTCGCTAACAAACCAGATGTCATTTTAGTCACAGAAGTCCAGAGAAAGCCGGTAAAACGTGGGTCAGGTAAACAATACGACATCGCCATGACAACATATTGCAGGGTTTCCCCCAGTGTATTATAAGCCTGGCGGCCCGCCAGGCCTTACTTGCCCCCCCGCCAGGCTAAACATCGTTTATTAATTTTTTTTAAAATCAGTTTTTATACTCAATAAACACGTGATCAGGTGTCTTTTTCATCACCTGACAACGTTACAACTTCGTCGCACATAACGGGGCACGTCACGGACACATAGCACGGACATCATGCTCATCAGACAATAGACAGCATCAGACCGCTGCTTCACCAGCTGACCGAGAGGAACGCACCGAGTCCACGTTAACATGAGCCGAGCCGCAGCTCCAAAAGGCTCAGTCAGCTGCTGTAGCAGCTGTTAGCTGGTAGCTGGTAGCTGTTAGCACGTCGTCCCCTGCAGTGTCAGAGCTCCAGACTCCTGTGAGCCGCGGGGCTTTCACCTGATGTGGAAATGATCCATTGTTTCATTTTTCAGCTCGTAAAGTTCGCGATCAGACACGTTTGTTCTATCTAGTAGATCCGTGAGTGTCACGTTTCCATGACGACTGACCGGAAAAAGAGCGTGGTACGTCATGTGGTACGTGACTCCAGATGTAAAAAATCTCAGAGCAAAAAAACAACAACAAAAAAACCATGGATGATGGATCTATAATACATCCATGGAAATAAGACTAGACTTTAACAATGGAGACACCAGGCAGTTGTTTTTTAGTTTTTAATGCAGACAGTTGATGTTATTTATTTAAATATTTTTTTATAATTATAATTATTAGGCCTACTTTTTTTGTGGTTGATTGAACAGCATTTCAAGAGTGCCTTTCTGTAAGACTCTGCTATAGCTGGTGTTTAAATATGTTACATAAAGTCTTATAATAACAGATGTTTATGATAATATTTTCAAATTTCTAGTCAACTTTTAACATTGATCTTAAGGCCTTATGGAATCACACCTGCTAAATGCTACTGCTCCATTAATGAATCTGTTACCTACAGGGCCCTGCCATCAGTCAGGGTCAGGCCCCTGTCACAAAAAAACACGCTTGGGCACCGGTGGCCCGCCGATGGGCCGCCGGTGCCACCCTACCACCGGGCTTAACAAGTTTTCTGGGGGAAACCCTGTATTGTCACGTGTATTGTTTTGCCTCGTGCTGACGGACCACTTGTTTACATAGAGGCTTGTTTATGCCGTTACGTGCAGCGGCTGTCGTCCGTCTGCCGTCTGCCCAATTTCACGTGAATGCAGCATGAAAAGTACGATTGAGTTGCTTGAGATATACAACCGCAATGCGAGATGGGAGGAATTCCTACACAATGTACCTTTAGGATCATCAAACAAACTTTAATATTAGACAAAGATCAACCAAAATGCAGCTTTTAAATGAGGATTTCATCCATTAGAATCTAAAGCTATCCAAACCTACCTGGCCATATTTGAAGAAAATAATTGCCTCCCCTTTGATAAACCACATCTTTTGGAAAATCACTATCCACACCCAGGCCTGATCTTAAACAGGATTTTTTTTTTTACTGTAACTCAGCTCCATGTGTCCCTCAGCTCCAGCTCCAGAGTCCTAGTTCTGGTTAAATCAATGACTGGTACCTAGCTCCAGGGAGAATGGAGGCTCTCTGCCTTCCACCTAGCGTCTCTTGGCTGAAAACCAACCTTGTAAGATCAGAGCCTCCGACCCGGTGTCCCAGCTCTCGTCTCTGCGGCACCGCCACACAAACGTAACGCGCCCCGTAACCCGTAATCTCTTGTTTATGACAGATAAGACTACACAGATATACACATGGTAACATGGTAGATGATAAATAACGTTATCCACCGCTCCATGGATTGATTTCTCACCGGCTTCGTTGTTGAAAACAAATGCACATGGAGGAGAGGAGGGTTAGAGACACAGAGGAGGAGACACCAGACCTGGAGAGGTCAGGTTTAATTGTGACAAATATGCTAAAAAGTAAGAAATCAGGATGGGGGCAAATACTTTTTCATGGCACTGTATGTCTAGAGTTGAACAGGCAATTAAGGCAAGGCAGCACTGCAGCACTGAGACATTCTGGGATGTGACAGCAGACAGTCCTGCAGAGTGCAGTTGGAAACGAACCAGGAAGTAATTGGTGGTTGAAGAGAACAGGGTCAGGCGGCTCGGAGACAGGAAACGTTGCGGTTGCTGCAGGGGCAGGTGGGAGTCGTCCCTGAAACTCAGCCTTTTGTTTAAGTACAAATTTCATCTCATTGTTCATTGTCAAACCGAACGCACACGTCTGTGCAGAGCAGATGAACCCTGAAATTAACTCTGCGCCTAAAATCTCCCGACTAATCCAGAGTAAAACTCAATAATCTATCATGAAAGGTGATCATGAAAGGCCTCCCGCTAAGCGTAGATGATTCAGGGCTGCGCATTAACGGGGATTGAACGTGAATGCATTTTCTAATCCGTAATGACGGCTATCAATCACTGCTCTTTTGTGGTTGATCGGGAGTAAACAAACACGGGAAGTGGGGGAAGAAAAAAAAAACGCGGCTTGTCTTAACGAGGCGAACGACAGGAAGCGGCAGAGGCTTCGGCGGAGATGGAGATGGAAAATACAGGAAACAAGAATAAATGAAAAAAAAAAAGGTTGTAGAAGTTTTACTGGGGACACAAAAGCTGCTGCTTCACTTCCTCTTTTCTGCCTTTGAACTTCACTTGCACCGCCCTCAAAAAAAAAAAAAAAAAGTAGACAGAAAGAAATCGGTGTCAATTACGCAATAAGCCGGAAAAGATCCAGTGCATCTTACAAAACAACGGCGCACACATCAAACACTTTCATCATTTGACGGCGGTGGCGGCGACAAAAAAAACTAAAAAAAACGTTGGTGTTAGCCAGGGGAAATGGTGTAAACACGCAGGAAGAGCAGCCTCAGCCGTCTAGACACACTGACAAACAGAAAGAAGAAGAAGGAGGCGGGGGTAGCTAGAGG
The DNA here is from genome assembly GCF_905171665.1 of Trachurus trachurus. NCBI lineage: Eukaryota > Metazoa > Chordata > Actinopteri > Carangiformes > Carangidae > Trachurus > Trachurus trachurus. The sequence goes on from NC_139892.1 coordinate 7,564,099, forward strand.
AAGCCGTTTGGAAGAAACATGGCTCCCCCCAGTATAAATAGCCTGTACAGGGCATGTGTACTGACAGATTAAACCATCTTTGAAGTCTGCCATACATCAGTTGAAAACTCCCTTCCCCTTGCTCTTTAAGCTAATAAGCTTAAATCTTCCAGCAGCCAAAGCCGCTGGAAGATTAAAAAAAAAAAAAAAAAAAAAAAAAAAGAGGAAAGAGAGAGAAAGAGAGAGAAAAAGAGAGAGAGAGAGGAAAGAAAAAGCGTTTAATCCCAGCTTTGATGATACATTATGTGCTGCTGGAAAGAACACTCAAAGTTCCCCCTGAAACTCAAAAGTGACACGGACCCCGTCAGGCGGTTCTGGATGGAGGAACCGGCAGAAGGAGCATCCACATGACAATAGCATCGGCAGCTGGAGGGGCTGCGAAGGGAGGAGGAGGAGGGGGGGTAAAGAAGAAGGAGGAGGAGGGTAGTACTTTTTTTTCCTCTCCTTCTTCCGTCGTCATATAATCTTATATTTCTACCAAGTCCCAGTTCCTCAGATGTGACGGCGGCAAAAAACAAAATAAAAAAACAACATCAACCACCCGAACAGCAGCATAAACTCGACGTGACCCTGCTTTCTGCATGTGTAGCACTCGGCAGCTCAGCGTGCAGAGATTAAGCTCGGAGGAGAAGCAGTGTGGGGGCCGGGGAGAAGAGAGGAGGAGGAGAAAAAGAGAGGAGAGAGAGAGATAAAAAAAAAAAAAGTGGAGAAGGAAGATGTGAGGGAAAGCGGGGGGGGGGAGAGAGACGGATCACACAGGAGGGAAGGAAGGAGGGAGTTGAGAAAAGGGTGAGAAAGGAGGAGATAGAGAGGGAGGTGAGGTGAGGGAGGAGAGGGGGGGGAGGCCATGGAGTTCAGGTTTGACTGTCATTTTCCAGCAGAGAGAGAGAGAGAGAGAGAGAGAGAGAGCGAGAGGGAAAACAAAGTGGTGCAAAGATCGCTTTCTGGTTTCTATGACAACAGCAGACTATTATTCTCAACCTTCATTTATTATGAAGGGATCTGACTTCAGCGAGAGAGATAGAGAGAGAGGGAGAGAGGGAGGTGAGGCCTCCTGTTTACCTTTGGGAGCAGAGAACGATCTGTGAAGTCAAATAAACGGAGGTTAAAAAAACCACGAAAAAATCACATGACGGTGCCACGGGATCCGGATCAGACCGGTCCTGAAGGTCTAGACCTCCTGCACCGGTCACTCAGCCAGTGACTGACTGACTGACTGACTGACTGACTGTGTTGTAGCTACACTGTAACAGAGAGATGGAGTCAGGGCGAGACTTAAATTAATTAATTAGTTAATTAAATGAAATGTAAAGTATTTAAAGAAGGGCTGTCATGTTGCAGCAGGGGTTTTCAACCTTGGGGTCGGGACCCCATCTGGGGTCACCTGGAATTAAAATGGGGTTGCCTGAAATGTCTAGTAATTGATTAAAAATTACTGATAAAAATATTTTTAAAACAAATTATTATTCTTTTTCAAATTATGATTAAAACACCACGCAAAATCTTAAACAATTGTATTCTATACTTTCATTTTATTCATTTCATTTATTTGTTTATTTGTAACAGGACTCTGCGTATTCATGAACATCCAAAATGTAAATACACCAGATTTAGCGCTAGGCTAATTTCCATCCGTAGTCCCGCCGTTCACTTTCTCAAATATAAATCGAGTTCAAATAAAATGCAGCATATAAAAATGTCTGAGCTGGCGCATCTTGATTGACCGCAAATCACAAATTTCTGACGGCACGCGATCGTGGGGTCGCCAGAAATTTGTGAAAATGTTGTCACGACCCAAAAAAGGTTGGGAACCACTGTTTTACAGCAACGTACGTGTTGGATTCAACCACGTTAGGCACATTATTCTGTTCTATTCAGTTTGTAAATGTTGTAGAATAATCGTTCCTATAACGTGGTTAAATCCGAAGTGTTCTTGTGTAAACTCGATTTAAAAACCTGTAACAACTGTCAAATACAGTAAAAATACTGAAAGTTTCTGATGACATCACTGTGACATCATAAGGGTTATTTTCTAATCCAGAGAAGACGTAGACGGTCGTACGTCTTGTTACACGTAAACTAAACTTCAGTTTAACTGTTGTTTTCTGTTTATTTCACCACAGAGACGTCTGATTATTGTGTCATAATATATAAACAAACCGTTTGTTTCTTCATATATTTTCTATACCTACACACAAGAATGAAAAACAGCATAAAAATGTCTGTACATCGTACATGTACCTCTGAAAAAACAAACAGCTGCACACAACTTAACTCATTGAGTGCCAACCACGTAATTTCTCGTTTTTCGTTCCCATGCGTTGAGTGCCAAAAACGAGATTTTACGTTTTTTGCTCTTTTTTTTTTAAATTATGAAAATAGACACTTTAATACACATTATATGTAAATTTGGGGACTCTATGACGAGCAGAACTGAAATAGATGACGATCAAAGTCACATGACAGCTCATGATCTGGAAGTTTTTATCATAACTCGGCTTCTGCAAACGGAGTTCTGCATGTGGATGCAGCAGCTGCTCTGCTCTCACCCGCGAGGCTCCAGCAGCTCGGAGCAGAAACAGGAAGCTCTCAGCCGACAGTCCCGCCCGGTCTTCATCTGGAGCAACACCGTGTCCTCCCCAAGGTCCTCCCGCGGTAAAATCTGATGGTCTCTGGACCAAAGCAGACCGGCATCACCGACCCGTACCACAGAAGGACCGCGACCACCGGCGGGACCGGTGTTCCCGAGGCGCTGTGGCCGACTGACCCTCACGTTCCGCGGCGAGAGGCTGTGACACGGCACGGTGCGTCTGTGTTATTGTTGTTTAGTGGCGCCCCCCCCCGCCCCCGATGGTGGTTTTGTGAATAGAACAACAATTGTTGTATATTTATCTTACACGAGCCCTTTGATCCAGAAATGCGAGTGTCAGAAGAGCGACAGACACAAACAGAGCACCTTTCATAAAAGACGCTCTATCTCCTTTTCTAGAAAAAAAGCAGGGATTTTGGTGAAACCCAGCCATGTTTAGCTTGACTTTTCTCAGGAACGGAGGCACGTAGAAACAAACGGTTTGTGGTCATTTGAAGCATAAAGTTTCACCTTTCAAATGAGCTACAGTATGTGTTGGTGGCAATAATATAGAATACACTATGGCTCTACATAAAAAGTCAAAAATGGTCTAGATTGCCGGTACACTTGACTAAAACTTTGGAAAGGAGCGCGGCACTCAATGAGTTAAATGATATGAGTATTTGGGGCTGTTGGATAGAAAACAACAACACAGCCCTGTAATGAGTCCTCGATCATGACCGTTTTATAGCCGCTTCTTTTAGGGTTAGGTCTTGTTATTGAGAAACATGCTACCGCCACCGACTGTGTTGGAGTGTGAACCAGAGTCACCTGGTTGTGTGCTGTTGCTGATCCAAATGTTTCTTTTTCTTTAGAAAAAAGCTCCCGAATAATGAGGAGAAACAGATGAGGAGATCAGAGCATTATTTGTGTACCCGAATAACGTATTCGGGCTTGGGTACATCCCCACTGCAGATCTCTGATTGGTTGAGATTCGTCATTGTGTCACCAATGCATGGCATGTACACAATACCCTTCACGGCCAAAAGCTGTTTGAATTCCTTCCGTAGGGCTGTTAATGTCACTTTATTACACAATCCAACAACTCCAAAACGCTCTGGTGGACAAGTTGTGACCTGCACATTCACCACGCTATGAGATAATAACAGAACGTTATGAGACAGACTTGTTTTAAGGTGCGTTCACATCGGACCTTTTATTTTTGTTGCTGTCCCTCGTATCGCTCTTTTGTTGTCGCTCTGACGCTCAGCTGCAATTGCTCGTTAATTTTCGCGTTTTCGATTTGATGGCGTCATGCCCACTGCTGTGTCTCTCTGTATACACCAGCACCACCGGAATTACGGCAGCCAATCAGCGCTGAGCAACAAGCGACTGACGGCCATAGACTTGGGATTTCTCATCTCGAGATACAAGCTATTTTCCGCTCTGTCGCTGTCGCTCGGAGCCTCAGCGATTTTTCGCCGCATTGACTTGATGTAAACCTGTCGCCAGCGACAAAAATAAAAGGTCCGTCTGTGAACGCACCTTTAGAGGTAAATTCATGCAAAACCGCTGATGCGCGTTCCCGTCGGGGGCAGTTTTTCAGCAAGCAGTCTCTGTATTTAACTCTAAAACAACTCTGTCTGGTAACGTTCTGTTATCATCTCATAGTGTGGTGAATGTTGTCCACCAGGGTTTTGAACAAGTTGCCAAAATGTTGGACAATCCCTTTACGTTTTAGTATTTTTTTCATGCAAGACAGTAACAGTTTAGATCCCCAACACGTGGTCAGTTTATCCAGATAACGCCGGCCGGGACCAGCAGGTCGTCTCAGAGGTGATCTGCTGGTCAACCTCCGTCGACCATCCAACACAGGGAGAGAGCGATGATCTGATGAAGTTACTTGCAGCTCTCTGCTGATTCAATATAAATCCTTTTGTCTCACAGGTGAAATCTAACAACTGTAGCAGCCACATCAGTTTGTCTGGATGTAAAGTGAAGCTTCATGTTTGAACCTCGCGGCTCTATATTCAATTTCATTTTATTTTTTTTAAGCGGTGCTGCTATGACGACCAGCTACATCTACATTGTAAAGGCGGATTTGTACCTTGTACCATATAGTGGAAATGTTAATGTTAAACATGCCTCATCATCTAAAGCACACGCTGTGGTACGACTGTAACAAAAAGAGCACAAAACATAAACAATGTGTAGTTTATGTGTACTTCTTAAAGGCCATTAACCGATCTATACAAATAAGTTGGCTTAACACAATTAAATACAGTTAAATAGCAGATGGAGACTTTATTTTTATATCATAAAGGGGAAATTAATTCAGAGCACCAGCTGTTTGTGATCGTCCCACATACTGATTGAAAGTTAAAATCCAAAATACAACATTTTATACTCATAATATTTTTTTTTAAAGAACATTTGGTAACACTTTGTAATAAGTAAACATTAAGCATTAGTTAAGCATTAAATACAGAATTCATCATTTATAACACATGAACACAATGCTTAATAGTGTGTACTTAATAAAGTGTTACCAAACATTTTCCTTCAAAAATCTAAATTCTTAATGAGATTTAACACCTGTACTGCCTTTCAACACTGTAACTCAATAACTCTACATCACATTACCACTTTTTATATGTTCAAGCCCCAGTATGTAACTTATTTGGCTTTTTATTAGCAAAAATCAAACATTGCTTTCATAAATACGTATTTCACTGAAGTGGAATCACACCTGCATACAAATGAAAGCTTTCTGGTACTTTAGAATGAGTTGTTACAAGTCGTTACAAATACATAAGTGGGCGACGCACCGAACCGAGGCGGCCATGTTGCATCGCCATTTTTTATGTTGAGTGGCAGCGTGACCGTAACCACGGAAACTCAGCGGAGCTGTCGGCTCGGCCTGTTAAAACGGTCTCCACTGTGTAGTGTGAGGACGGAGGCACTGGTGTTGCATTCAGGTGCAGTCAGGCAGACGGCCGTCGGCAAACCAACCGGATGTCATTTTACTCCACGAGAGAAAGACGGTAAAACAATACCACATCACCATGACAACATATTGTCAGGCCTGTATTGTTTTGCCTCGTGCTGGCGGACCACTTGTTTACATAGAGGCTTGTTTATCCTGTTACATGCAGCGTCTGTTGTCTGTCTGACATCTACCCGATTTCACATGAATGCAACATCAATAATACGTTCCGATATGCAACCGCACCGCTAGATGGGGGGAATTCCTACATATTATACCTTAAACGTTTTATGAATAAATAATGAGACGATGTGGAGAAACTAAGATCTGGATAAGTGAGGTGGAAGTTCATTATGGAGCATGAAGCAGCTCGTCCAGGTTAGAAACAGATACATGCTGTTGGTCCTATAGAGAGCACGGAAAATATCGCTCCCTCCCTCGTAGTTAGGCACATGCACATGCACATATGTATTTGCGAAGGCTTTGAGCTGAGTCTACTGTAAAGGAAGAGAGGGCGAGAGGGAGGGAGGGGGGCTGCAGAGAGCCGTGCACAGGCTGAGAGAAATAAGATATGAGGAGGTGGGTGGTATTTGGGTTGAGGTGGAAATATCTCTCTCTTGTTTTCCCTCTTTCTCTCTCTCTCCTCCTCTCATCCTGTCTGTCTCTCTATCTCCTACTCGGCTCCACCCCTCCCCTCCCCACCCTCCCCTCCCCTCCTGTCCGAGAGCGATCCAGCCCACTGGGGGCTTCAGGTGTCCCTCTCCAGTGGCCCCACTCAGAGCTGCAGGGATGGGGCCTTCATGCCATGCTACTACCTCCACGAGGTCAACGGGTTTGTTCTGGCAGCGCTGGCTCCGCTGAATGGGCATCATTACAGTTTCATTACAGTGGGAACTGGCTGAAATGAAAGCTGTATTTAATGTCCAGAAGAGCCCCTGCAACTACTTGAAAGCCAGAGAGGAGGGGGGAGGGAGGGAGAGAGAGAGAGGGTGAAGTGAAACTTGATGGGAAGTGAGAAGGACGTCTTTTTTTTTTTTGGGTATTACATCTGGAGAGGCTGGTGGAGGAGAGGAGAGCGCACTCAGGTTTTCATTTGTGCAGGAATTCAGAGACGAAGTGAAGTGAAACACCACTTTCTTTCTTTTTTACAGATAGTAAAAAGTAAAGATAGTGTCAGAACTGGTCCAGATGTGTTTAAATTATAAAAAAAAACATGGATGAAATATTGAAACAGGTCCTCAGGAGCGATGTTAGTGTGAGCTCCACACTAACCAGAGCCTGACGTGACTGGTGACATGCTGCTGTAGCCGAGCAGTCGGTGCCAGAAGTGTCCCCGGCCAGCGTCTATGTCATTGTTGGCCACTAACACTAAACTAAACAGCGCTCGACAGCCTAAACTGTTGCAAAAAAACTCCCCGCGGCTGCTTCAACACATGTAATAGATCTGATTTTACGAGAAGAAAAAGAAAACACACATGAAGTCAATACTCCTCCTTCTGTGACACGGTTCACCTCGAAATGAATGAATGAATGAATCAAACGTGTGGATCTCGTTTAAATCCGTTTGCTGGGAAATTAATGAATAAACACGTTAAAGTAGGTTCACACTGTGCAGGATGTGATGTCAAGAGTGGAGGGTTTTGATCCAGAACAAAGAGCCACTGCTGCTGCCGCCGAGCCAGTTCAGCTCCCCGTCCTCTTCTGGAAGGTCTAATGGAAACATCCAGGAGATAATGACACGCTGCTAATCAGCACAAAGTCCTTTAACAGCTGAGGCCAAGTCCATGCTGCACTAACATTAGGTATTGTATAACACACACATACACCACTTCACAAACTTCTACTCGTACAATTAAAACTTCAACAAAGTCAAAAAAGAAAGTTCTGACAAATATATTGTATTTTAGATGCTATATTAAAGCTCCATACAGTATAAAGGTAGATGTTTGTGTTAAAGCTCCATACAGTATAAAGGTAGATGTTTGTGTTAAAGCTCCATACGGTATAAAGGTAGATGTTTGTGTTAAAGCTCCATACGGTATAAAGGTAGATGTTTGTATTAAAGCTCCATACGGTATAAAGGTAGATGTTTGTGTTAAAGCTCCATACAGTATAAAGGTAGATGTTTGTATTAAAGCTCCATACAGTATAAAGGTAGATGTTTGTGTTAAAGCTCCATACAGTATAAAGGTAGATGTTTGTGTTAAAGCTCCATACAGTATAAAGGTAGATGTCCATGTGTAGTGTGATTATAAAGCAGCTCTAGGTTCTATATTAATACTGTGAAAGTATCAAAGCCTCAGTCCACAGAGAAATGCACACAGCCTGTATTCAGAAACTGAGCCTTAAAACCAGCCGTCAGGACTTCCTGTCACTTTGTGATGTCACAACTAAGCCCCGCCCCCTCACCACCTGAACCCACCATCCATACATCCAACTACAACTTGCAGGATTTGGCTTCTCTGAGTGTTTTATTCCGTAATCTACTCTCTTTTTTTTATTGGATCATTTAGAAAACAGTCAGCCAATCAGAAGAGAGACTCAGAGCCTCCTCTCTTCTGATTGGCTGACACCAACCTGTTGTTACTAGAGCTCCAGAGAGAAGCTGAGAGAGAGAGAGAGAGAGAGAGAGAGAGAGAGAGAGAGAGAGAGAGAGAGAGAGAGAGAGGAGATGGAAAACGACACTGAAGTGGTTCTCTAGATGGAAAAGGAAAAAACATGGAAACTTTTAATTTGGTGAACTTAAATTGAGCTCCTAAACAAGGATCACATGTTATTATCTATAGATAATGATCATATTTTGTTGTTGTTTTCTACCCAACAGCCCCAAATACTCATTCAAATTAGTTTTGGGCAGCCAGAGATGTCCAAGTACTTTACACTTTTTTAAACTTGTTTTTAAGATCGTTGTGACGGCTGCAGTTTGTGCGACCAATGGTTTCTCTAACGAAGCTCATTGGTATAAATGAGTTAGTAGACAAAAATAAGTCAGGTTTTTTGCTTTCAACAATGTTTATTAACAGTTTTCATACTCGTACACTTGCACACATGCACCTGGACCCACCATGTTGTCACTAGAGCTCCAGAGAGAAGCTGAGAGAGGAGATGGAAAACGACACTGAAGTGGTTTTTAGATCTTCTCATGGATTAACACTTCAAAATAAAACGCAGGAAAGGCAGAAAACATGGACACTTTTAATTTGGTGAACTTAAATTGAGCTCCTAAACAAGGATGGCAAAATCCCAGTTTTTTGGAAAACAGACACGGAGCGTTGTAAAAGGTTTGACACCAGAAATGATATCTAGGAACTTTAAGGATTAAAACCTGGGTGGACAACCCGGTCAACTAGCTGCTGGAAAGCTACAGGGGCCAAAACCCCTTTCTTGGGTAATTTTGCTGGCGAAATTATGTAAATGCATTATGCATGCCACTACAATGGCATAGATAGTCATACAACTATAAAATTTGGCAGAGAGTATCTTGACACATAGGGGGAGGCATGAAAAAAAGATTCTGGGGTTTGTTGCAACTCAATTTTAAGATATCACCATCAACATCCCAAAAAAGACAAAAAAAAGTAGCCTGTTCGCCTGACAAATTCTCATGAAAATTATTATTTTTCAGCACTTTATGGAGAATATCTATGCCTAACATGTATATAGAAAACTTCCTTAATTCATAAGCTTCCATTTGAGTCCAAAATAGCCTTTCTATCTCAAAAGCCCCACTTGCTGTGGCCAACGGTCTTCTCTATCTATCTGTTCACTTTGGGGAGATCATGCCAGTTAACATATAGTTTTTCACACTAGGTGTTGCATTGTTTGGAGACAGCCTGTAGCTTTCCAGTAGCTAGTAGAAAGGCTATCTTGGACTCAAATGGAAGCTTATGAATTAAGGAAGTTTTCTATACATGTTAGGCATAGATATTCTCCATAAAGTGCTGAAAAATAATAATGCATAATGCATTTACATAATTTCGCCAGCAAAATGACCCAAGAAAGGGGTTTTGGCCCCCTGTAGCTTTCCAGCAGCTAGTTGACCGGGTTGTCCACCCAGGTTTTAATCCTTGAAGTTCCTAGATATCATTTCTGGTGTCAAACCTTTTACAACGCTCTGTGTCCGTTTTTTTGCTTTGCCTCCTCGGTAATACCACAATAACCATAATAAATGAAAGATATATTATAATTAATACAAAGAATAACTGAATAATATGACACTGGTCCTTTTTCATGTTCATACCAGCAGAACAACATTAATGTTACAGTAGAATAAAGAATAAAATCCTTTATTATCCTTGCAACAATATTCAGTAACAATCCCTACACATAACAAGCAGCAATTAACAACTAATATGAAGTGAAAAATGGATAGAATATAAATGTATGTATCCACTGTGACCTATAAAACAATACAGTACAATAGCAGAGATGCTGAGATGAGAGTTGTGCTGTAGAAGTAGAAGTAGGGCGCATCCAGAGGTGCAGCTGGCATGTAAACATCTGTGCAGTGTGCTGTAAATGTAACTGTAGTCAAACAGTGTCAGCGTTTCCCAGCGTTCACGTCTCAGCTCTGTGGAGCAGAAGCTGTTCACTCTGCGTCTCTGTGATATGATGGAGCTGAGGCATCCACCGAGGGCAGCAGGACACACACACACACACACACACACACGATGTCCAGCTCTGCTTCGTCACCCCGAACTGTAACGAGTCCTTCTACCTCTACGTTTTGTTCAGTCAAAACCAGAAGAAACAATAATAGTAGATTAACTTTAGAATAAAAACTCCACTTCTGTGTTTTGTTTTTACTCCACTGTCAAATTATGAATTGGTTCTGTTAATATCTCATGTTCATTGAAAACTGTGATATTTTAAAAACGAAATCTAGTTATTGTATGAATCATATACATATGATAATAGAGCTGATAAACAAAACATAATTGTTGTTTTTCTAGTTATAATTACAGACTCTCTCTCTCTACCTCCCTACTCTCATATTGAAGTCAAACCTATTTGACAAAAAATAAATTAAAACATTGATGTCATTAATATTGTAAATAATATATAAATTTTCTGTAAATATCTTGCAATGTTATCATTTTAAATCCTTATAGCCACAAGTGAAAATCAGAGATTGTGACATTTCTTCTAGTAGAATAATAAAAAATAAAGATAAAATCAATAACAAGAATACATTCTGATAATTAATGTCTGGAAACATTTGTAAATATGAGATGGTCTCATTGATCATGAAGTCAAGAAGATTCAACATCTGGAGATTTTAACAAATCAGAAGACTCAGATTCAAATGTTTTATTTTTTAAATTAAAATTTAAACAATTTCAAACTTTACAAAATGAATCAGTTTTGTATGTGAATGTTAGTTTGTGGTATTTATTCATTCTGAACAGTAAGTGTCAAATATTTAAATATTCACAAAGAGCTTCTGGAGATTTGACTCCTTTGTGACTCTTAGTTAAACTCAGTGAACTTTGTTACCTGAGGAGGATCAGCTGCAGTTTACTGAGAAAATACTTCATGTTTATAGAAGAAGAAAATATTCACAGAAAAGTTTGACAAAAACAAAAGTTTGACAATTTAGTCTAAAGATCGATAAATACTGCAAAACATAAATAAGGATTTTTTATTTCCATGTCAGGAATATCACAGAGAGGAGTTAAATCATTTACAATCAAACCCACAAAAACATGTTTAAAGAAACTTAAAATGAAACCGTGTAAATTTCTAATTACAATATTGTTTTTTAATGTTTCTAAAAAATAAGTGCCCAAATGTAATAAAAGGAATGAATATATCCTAAAGACATACACACAGGATGAATTTTCAGTGATCCTCCCATACTTTACACCTTATTTTCTATATTTATCTGTTGTTATTATTTGTTTCATTATTTTTTTACTCATTTGCACAACAAGTACTGAAGATTTAGACACTTAAATAAAGATAAAAAGAAATAAATCCTGTCTTTATTTGAACAAACTCACTCTGTTCTCTCCTTAAACACCACACAGCAGCTCTGATATGTCGGCTTATTTGATCCAATTTCACACAAATATACAAGTATTTAACCAAATATTCATCACATTTATATTCATTCAGGTATAAAACACTCTACACCCGACCTGTCTTGTTTAAATGCATCAATGCTGTTTGTTCTTCATTCAAATTCATTTATTTCAACCCCAACAATCATCATTATTTAAAAAAACAACGACAAAAAACCAGTGTAATCTTGAAGAGGAGCCAGTGAAAACAAAGCCATGAGTTTTAAAGATGCAGATTAATATAAATAACGTTGCTCTTCTTCTTCTTCGCGCCCTGTGTCGGTCGGTGGTTTTCCCTCAGCTGCCTCGTCTCGCCCTCCCTCCCTCCCTCCCTCCCTCCGCTGCCTCGCTCTGTCTCTCTGAGCCCTGTCCTCACATGGCTTTTGGCCTAGTTCTGGCTGCAGAGAGCCGCAAAGTGTGTGAGCCAAATTTCAGCATGGATTTACAGAGCGAGGGAAGGGAAGGGAGCGAGCGAGGCAGAGAGAGATGGAGGGACAAAGAGAGAGCGAGAGACTGTCAGCGGACTCTCTCTCTTTCTCTCTGTCTCTTTGCTCCAGCACTCGAACGGGCGTTGAACATGTTTTAATGTGAAATTAAAACCTCACCACCACCACTTCCATGACGACGACAGCGACGACGATGAGAACGACATCCGTGTTTGACCAAACGGAAAAAGTCCTGAGACAGGGATCCAAAAATAAGCAGCAACATTACATCAACATAAAAAAAAAAAAAATGAAAAAAGAAGCAAAACAGAGGCTCATGCTGTAAATAACTGGTTTATTTTTATTTGTTCATATAAAACTGCACACACACGCTCGCACACAAGGAAATCAACGCACAAGATGAAGCATGAATCCCAGTTTATTCAGAGTTTAAACAAACTAAACTTGGCATTGGATTTTAATTAATTTATAATGCTACCCATGTTGGTTAACTCGCCTTTTTGTTTCTGAGAAAGTCTTTAAATTATTAAATTACCATCTGATTTATCCTGTTAGTTTCTCTTTAAAGTGAAGCACTGATAAACTGAAGAACTTACCTTGTAATTAGCAGAAAATACATCATTTACACTCGTTCATTGATTTCTTTCGCTCCCTATGATCCTTTCAACTGAATAAATCTGTTCACCGAGTAGATGTATAAATATATCACTTGTCTTTGGCACATAAACAATGAAAATTGAATTGAATCACAGAGTTTCTACTTCAAAAACCAAACACAAGCTACTCAACATTTAAATTTTGCAATTTAATATTTGAACTTAAGCCTCTACGTACACCAGCCTGTAAAAACCTGCAAATTGGCATTTACTTAATTATAAAAGAAAGTTTTACAAATTAAACACATACAATTTGAATTTATTTTTAAAAATTCTTTTTAATTTCTCTTTGGGTAATCAAAGTTTCGAGCTTGTGCTTCCCACCTGTAGCTTCCAACAACTTTAACCTTCTTTGTGATTGAAACACTATAATAAACTCAGTGGGAGATTCCCAAATTGAGCCTATAACACAATCTAATACAGTAGTAGATAGTTAAGCAAATAAAAAATAAAACATAGATCTGATCACGAGATCTGCTTTTTTTACAGTGTCGTTTTTTTTTGCCTCCCATGATAATATATCTCTGCAAATGTGCAGATATGGACCGAAAAAACAAAAAAAACTTAAGTCTATTTGATCATAAACATACAGTAGCCATACATTTGTCTTCCTATAATACATATATTCAATTTCCACGGGATTCACATATCAATACTAGAAAGACAGTGGTTATAATGCAGCATGGCTACAGGACGTGTCGTGTTGATTTTTCACAGTTAATTCCTAAATCCCTCTGCTGAAATGACTGTGTTGCTGTATCAGCTCTTTGTGCCCATGTTCTCGTTGTTATCACTATCGAATGTAGAACAAAAAAACAAAAAACCAAAAGCTGCCTGAAACAGGTCCAGACAGGAGCAACATGCTGGGTGTTGGAAGTCTTTCTCAGAAACGTGGTGAATCACTGAGGTGGAGGACGGGAAAGGCCGGGGTTAAACGGACTCCACGGAAAGATGACGAAGCCTACGCTTTTTTCATTATCCGTAATCGTGTTTTTAAAAAGAAAAACAACAAAAAAACACAGTATTATCACTGGTGTGTTGATATTCCAGTTCAGAGTCCAGTGAGTTCAGTTCTGCAGAGCGTCCCTCCTGCTGGACTTGGTGACCTGCGTTTAGTTCAAAAGTGATTTAAAACAGCAGCAGAGCCGAGAGCGTCGGAGCAACAACAACAAAGCAGCCACGAGTAGCACTGCCGGCCATCTTTGTTATCCTTCTTCTCGACTCCCCGTCACCGTTAGCTTTGTGGAGAGGCCTTTAAAGTTAACATTCTGCAACACTGCAACACAACAATACATAAAAACACAAATGAATGGACTGGTTGAAAAAAAATCAGGTTGACTCATTGACCTTGTAGCTTAACAAGCTTTTTGTATGTAGCTAAATGTGTAGCTCGGATCAGTGGAGCATCGTGTGAATGTTTTATGTTCACTTTCTGCTATGATATTGTAGCCTACTATTGATGACTGAACTCTTGTTTTTGTATTTTTTTTGGTAATAAAGATCCCCTCGAAAATGAGATGGTACATCTCGAAAGCCTATCCTTTGAAAATAAAGTCAGTAAAGGCAAATGTTAGCATGAGGTAATGTGCCCCTGAGTGGAAGATAATATCATGTTAGCATGAAGTGATATTTTTTCCAGCGTAGTGGATGCTAAGATGTTAGCATTCAGTAGACTAGCACACAAGAATGTTAATTAGGCTATGTGGACCATGGGACTACAGATGGAAATTAGCTCTTTAGCTAAATCTGGCATATTTAAAACACATTATTTTTTGTATGTTCATGAATAGCAGAGTCCCATTACAAATAAACGAATAAAGGAAATTAATTATGTTAGTATTGTGTCTAGTATGAGTTAGGACAGTTGTGTGCTTAAGTGTAAGCAAGCCTACTTTTACTTAGCAACTTAGCAGGAAGCATGCTATGCTAAAGTAGGTAAGTAGGCTACAGCCAGCAGTAGGTATGGATGGCATGTAGCCTATTGTAGTTAGCATGGAGCTAATTATCACACAGAATGATGCTGTAGCACAAACGGTGAAAACTTGATAGAGTGTTGTAGAAGTGTTAACTTGAGGTCATGCTAACACATGCAGTAGTAGGCTAGCATATCAAGAGCTAGCATCCATGACAAAATGTTAGGATTTATTGAAATATTTATTTCAAATTGAGTTTTTAATTAAATGTGGTGAAAGAAAAAAAGAAAATGTGGAGAATTAAGTAAAACTAACAATCAAACCTGACATGAAAAACCAAAAAGCACAATTGCATGAATATCATACATGGATACAATATCCTGTGTGCATAATAGGCTATAGCATATAGGCTACATACATACAAGTTTCTTAATTTGTTGCATTAAACCCAAACCATGTAGGCTACACATACTGTAGATGCAAAATAGGTATATCAGAGATGTGGAGAGAGCTGATTTAAGGTGTAGGTCTATGCATCAAATTCATTTATAAAATGGTCTAAAAACGCTTGACAAGTCTTTTGGAACCTTTTCACAGAGTCCTGAACCGTGCAGCATTTCTTAAAATAATACAAGAGAAGGATATTCATAATAAATAATTTATTAGCATCAAATCATTTAAATGACAGTAGAAAACACATTTAGCATCTCAGCAGTGGAGAAACTTTAAGAAACATTCATTTCTTTATATAGACATCCGTGTGTGTGTGTGTGTGTGTGTGTGTATCTGTGCAGAAGGTCAATAATCACTAAAATGTGTGTGAGTTTGTCTCAGTGCAGTTGTCGGGTCGTCTCAGGTTCATGGATCATTCGCCGACGTGTCCGGACCCGTTGTAACGAGCTGTAAGAGAGAGAGAGAGAAAGACAAAGCTGCTGATATGAACAACTGTATCAGCACAAACCACACACACACAGACTGTACAGCACAGCACATGAGCACAACTGAACAAAGAGTGTGAACACATGAGAAACACTTCAAAATATTTGCATAAATGAAATAAAAAATGTTTATTTGCGTCGCTAATTACATTTTTACCATATTGATGTGAGGAAATTACCACGGCGTACATTAATTAGTCGCGTGTTATTGAGATATTGTGTCAAATGATGGTAACACAAACGCTTCCAGTCAATTTCAAACCACGTGGTCTGATTTATACACAGCTACACTGACTTCAGAGAACTTTTTTTGTTTGTTTTTTGTGGTAAATATCTTTATTTAGGTCTGTTGTGTTTAATGTCAGCTGTATAGCCTACATCTTGGCAGCTCTGCAGAAACACACATCACGCCAAGGATTTCATCTTGTTGAAACAGATTCAAGCCTCTTTTTTTTTCTTTTTTTTTTTTGAAGATGATATAAATACCTCCAAAGATAAAATGTAAAAACACGTTGGATGACAAAAATCTCAGCTTCTATTAATACGCCTGGAGGTGGAAGGAGCTGATAATGATGTGAACTGACAGCAGTGCAGAGACTTTTTTTTTTTTTTTTTTTTAATTTTTATATTTAGACACACAACTGTAACAAGATGTCTCTGCTTCAACACTGCGGCTCTGGACTGCTGCTCTTACATCACGGCTTTATTATGAAATATTAGAAAGTTGTGTAATCATTACTAATGTTGTTCTAAGATATAAAAAAAAGTATAATAATAATAATAAAGCAAAAGCATCAATTTCCCTCAAATCTTCTCGTCTCATATGAACCACATCAGCTGCTCGTATCACAATAAAACATAAAGAAGCGATGAAACGTTTACAACGCAAACAAAAAGCAGCACATTCATGTCACAGGTCAGACAAACAGAGGTGGATAAGTTAAGGAAAAGTGAAAGGAATAAGGTAACGGATGAGAAATGACTGATTGAGCTGTCAGGCAGGTCATAGCAGGTCAGATTGCTATATATATATATATATATATATATATATATATATATATATATATATATATATATATATATATATATATATATTCACATCACAAAGAGGTACAAGCAGGAACTAAGCAGCTCTGGAGCTCCAGTTACACTCAGTTTGACATTGTTTGCACAGTGCAGCCTCATGTTGAGACACCATGAAGACAATTCGTCTGTGAACCGAGGAAATGCTTCGTAGTTTACACAAGAACCTCAGCGTCTCAAACAACACGAGATGAAACTCGAAGAGGAAACTAAAACTGATTAGAAAGCAAAGCTGCTGCGCGTTAGAGCTGCACAATAAGTTATTGTGACGATATGGGCCGATATAGTGTCATGTTTGATTTTAATTTTCATCTTGTTGTTGGGTTTTGTCCTTTTTATAAATCTTTAGGATTCATTCATCCTGAGATCTGGATATTGCACTTGGCCATATTGTCATGTTTCAGTTACATTGCGATTAATTGTGCTGCTCTAATAGAAACCTCTCTCTCTCTCTCTCTCTCTCTCTCTCTATATATATATATATATATATATATATGTATATGTATATGTAAATATCCAAAACAGCTTTATTGACCAGGTTTGTCTGGACACACATGAGTTCAGTTTCCTGTCATTCTCACACAAACACAACGAGACACAAGAAGCTAAAAGAAGCAGACGAGTCGACATAGACACGAGTCATTTTGAACAGAAACAGTCACAGATCAGAGAGAGATATGATGATGATGATGATGATGATGCAATAAAAACAAACATAAAAACAACATTATTTTTAATGGGATTTGGATTTTTCTTTTAAACGGGAGGGTGTTGTCTCGTGTCCTCAGGCGGCCATATTGTCCCGTGACACTAAAAGCTCCGTCTCATCCTCTGTTGAACAGACTGTGATCGTTAAAGCAGCCAGAGTCAGACTGAAAGTGATTATTATGGTCATTTTGAATTAATGTGCAGGTTAATGCAACAAAAAACATCCCATAAAGATGTTATCCAGTAAAATAATTGATTATCATAACAGATGCTGATTGATCAATCTGTCAGTACGATTGTATCGTATCAGTAATAAGCGCTTCTCTGCTGTGAGAGTTACCAATAAATGTTGTTGATTATCGTCTAGATTAATCCATTAATCGTCTGATTGTTCATGTAGGAAAACAGAAACATGTCCAAGAATCCAAACTGATCCAACACAGAAACACAATATTTTATAACCAAACCATGAAATCACTGAAAAGATTACCAAAACGATTATCAAAACAGCTGCCAATCAATCAATTTACTGTTTGATCAGCTAATCAGCTAATGAGCTAACGGCTGCAGCTTTGAAACCAAAGACTATAGAGAGAATTTAAAAAAAGCCAATCAGAGTCAATAATCTGTCAGATATCTATCGACTCAGTTTCCAGCTTTAGGCCAGAAACAGAAAAGGAACCGAACGTCTGACACATCTGCTGCTGCTGCTCAGCTTCCTGCTGCTGACGCAAAAAAAAAAGAGAAAAAGATCCAAAACGTGAATCAGAGCCAGCGCCGCTAAAGCTCTTTTCCCTTAAACGTCCAAAAAAACAAAGAAAACCCCAAACATTTGCAGCGTTTTGGTTGATGTGGCAGCGAAGTGTTAAACGTTGATTCATCGGGGGATTTCCAGCTCGTCTTTTAAATCCAACATGACCTGGTGCAGGGGGCGGGGCCAAGGACGAGGACCCATCAATACCTGGCTCTCAGTCTGATAAAGACAAAAAGGATCAGTTTGTAGAGTGTGTGTGTCTGTGTGTGTGTGTGTGTGTGTGTGTGTGTGTGTGTGTGTGATAGTGTGTGACTGCTGACACATTGTTGGTGACATTAGTCTCTCTCAGATTAATGAGCTTAGTGTGTAGTCTGGTTAATCTGCTGGTGTGATGTGGCTGCAGCGCACAATCCCCAAGCTCCTTTAACAAAAAAAAAAAAAAAACTGGCCTTAGCCCCGAGTCAGGAAGGACAAACACACACACACACACACACATGCAGACAAATCATCCTGAAAACACACTCATCCCTCGCCTTACCAGCTCAGGCTGCAGACGACTCGGAGTACAGTTTGGCAGCTGAGACGCACGACTGAGAAATAAATAAATAGAAAAAAATCAAAACACACACACACACACACACACACACACACACACACACACACACACACACACACACACACACACACACACACACACACACACACACACACACACACACACACACACACACACACACACACAAACAAGAGAAATGATGAAAGTCCTGGTTCTGCCCCAAATTTTCTAAATCTCTTAAAGTCGGCCAAGCTACAGCTGAGAGAGAGAGAGAGAAAAAGAGATAGAAAGAAAAAAAGAGAGACAGAAAGAGAGAGACAAGAGACAGAAAGAGAAAAAGAGAGAAAGAAAGAGACAGGAAGAGAGAAAGAGAGAGACAGAAAGAGAAAAAGAGAGAAAGAAAGAGAGAAAAAGAGAAAAAGAAAGAGACAGAAAGAGAGAAAGAAAGAGACGAGAGACACAAAAAGATAGAAAGACAGAGAGAAAAAGAGAGAAAGAAAGAGACAGAAAGAGAAAAAGAGAGAAAGAACGAGACGAGGGACAGAAGAAGATAGAAAGAGAGAGAGAAAAAGAGAGAAAGAAAGAGAAAAAGAGAGAAAAAAGAGACAGAAAGAAAGAAAGAGACAGAAAGAGAAAAAAGAAAGAAATATTATATTAACAGTCATGCCAATAAAGCTTGTTAAATTGAAATTGAAAAGAGACGAGAGACAGAAAGAGATAGAAAGAAAAAGAGAGAGAGAGAGAGAGGGAAACTCTCAGCTGTGTAGTAACTCGTCCACAGGTGAAACGACCTCCTGTGACGGCGCCGGGGCGTGGTGCTGGTGGTGGGAGGGGCCAGGTGTCGCCGCGACGACGACGCCATCAGCATCAGCATCAGCATCAGCACCACATCCACCACCAGCGCCGCCGCCGCCATCACCACGCCAACCAGCTACTGTACCAAACACACACACACACACACATGCAGCCGAGAGCGGAGTGTGTGTGTGTGTGTGTGTGTGTGTTGAAGGGAGTGGCAGAAAAACGCTGCAGAGTCGTTTTACTGTAAACTCAGCACCACACACACACGCCTCCACGCCGCCACAAAGCGACGCCTCGGCTCATCGCCAAACTGTCTGTCACCTCCTCGCTCGCTCACTCATTCCCTCACTCGCTCGCTCGACGCCTTGTCAAACACACACACACACACACACACACACACACACACACATTGATGGATATTTTCCGATCAATAACTCTGAACTTTAATTTAGATCTGAGACGAACGTTGGCGCTCAAACGCCAACAACAACGCCGCCGCCGCTGCTGCTGCTGCTGCACGCGCTATGGGCGTCACCCTGCAGCAAACCACACACACACACACTCACACACTCATGCAAACACACACACACCTGGGCTGCCCTGATGACCAGGTTTTAAAGGCACAGTCTGCCTTAAAACAAAAAGGTGGATTATTATTATTACAGTATTATTGCTGCATCAATCAGAGAGAAGCATGAAGCAGGTGTGACGAGTCGACGCACCTGAAGCAGCATCACGGCTTCAGCACCTGCAGACACCAGCTCGCTCTACCTTCCTCTCCCCCCTCTCTCTCTCTCTCTCTCTCTCTCTCTCTCTCTCTCTCTACCTCTCTCTACCCCCCCCCCTCCCCCTCTTTCTCCCCCTCTCTCCTTCTCTCTCCTCCATGTCTGCTGCTGCTGCTCCGCCGTGGGGACACAGTGTACAGACAGACAGAGTGCAGCGGGAGCAGCAGCCGAACAATGGAGAGCCAGCCTGCAGCTCTCCTTTTCCTTTCTTTCTTCCCTTTTTTTTCTCCTTCTTTTTCTTCTATCTTCTAATCGAGCTCACCGACCGGCGGCGAGACGCTGCAGACGAACAAACGATCAGAATAATAAAAAAAAAGAAAAAGAAAAATGAGAAGATATGAAAAAGATTTAAAGATCAAAGAGGAAGCAGAGAGAGAGAGAGACGGGGTTGATGGAGGCGTTACATAAGAGAGCTGCTGCTGCTGTGAGTGTGTGTGTGTGTGTGTGTGTGTGTGTGTGCGTGTGTGTGTGTGTGTGCGTAGAGCAAACGACACGACAGGACGGCAGTGGCGGCGTCGTCGGAGGAGGTGACACCTGACGTCACGTCCTCCAGCAGCAGCAGCAGCAGCAGCATCAGGGCGTTAAAGGGTTAATTAATAAACCAGCCGGTCAAGGTCACGTCTTCTACTTCTACAAGTTAACGCAACACGAGACCAGATGCCACAACAACGCCACGCGCACGCATCACAACCCACCAAACCCTCACATCCAACTATAGACTCTCACTTCCTGTAGAGTTCAATGGCGTGAACGTAACCATCGGCAGCGCGGTGTGAGAGGAGGCGACCCCGAGGCAACCACATGAGGAAGAGGAAGAGGAAGAGGAAGAGGAAGAGGAAGGGGAGGAGGAGGAGGAAGGAGGTGCAGCTTTGAATATCAATGAGGTCGTAGTAGTAGCGAAGTCCTTGTTACTATCGGTGACGAAGCGAGCTGTCACCGTGGACACGAGCATCAGCATCATCATCATCATTCAATCAGAGGTGCCGAACGAAAAAAAAAAACTCACAATGAATCAATCACATGAGAAAACTGCCACTGTGTGTGTGTGTGTGTATGTGTGTGTGTGTGCGTGCGTCCTCTCTCTTCACGTTTGTGTGTTGAATGAACTTGGACGTCGTTGACTCGGCGGCGGTGGTGGCGGCGAGGAGTTCACTGAGGTCAAGCACATAATGTACAGAGCCGTCATCTTCACGCTCAACATTACTCTGTGCTGCTCTCAAAAGTCGTCAAGGTGCACGCACACACAGCAACACACAGACACACACAGAGGCCTGCTGCAGACACAAAGACTCAGTCACTCGGGCATGAAGGGGTTAAAGCTAACACCTTTAGCATTAGCTCGATGCTAAACCAGCTGTTTAACGTGTAGCAGCTTCTGTAGCTTAGCGTTAGCGTTAGCATCCGTGATTTATGCAAAACCTCCAAAATAATGTGTGTTTTTAAAATTTAATTAAATTTAATTCATGCAGACACGTTAAAGCTGCAGCAGCGGTGCGGTCGTCGGTTACATTACAGGCCGCTAACGCCACACCGCCGCCGCCATCGCCATCGGCAACGCAGCATCCGGCCCGATGCAGCAGCAGGCTAAGAGCTGATAGCTTCCTGTCCATCCATCCTCACGCACACACGCTCGTCACATGACCCCCGGAAAAGCGGCGTTCCTGTTCGTGCCTCCACATCCCCCAGAGAGAGAGAGAGAGAGAGAGAGAGAGAGACGAGCGTCCACTCTGATCCACGGCGGCGGCGACACCACAGAAGAAGAAGAAGAAGACGACGGAGGAGGAGGAGGAGGAGGAGGAGGAGAGGAGCCAGGTGACATGCAGCATCAGCAGGGTGTGAGCCGTCGTGAAGAAAAAAAAAAGAAAGAAAAAAAAAAAAAGAAGTGCAACGCGGTGAACGCCTTAGCTCACTGCGCCACGGCCTTCCTCCTCCTCCTCCTCCTCCTCCTCCTCCTCCTCCTTCCTCCTCCGGGCGCCATTGTTCAGGATCCAGGATGGCGGACGGACGGCGGTCGGGGTCGTGCGTCCCCCCCAGCTCCCGAGAGCCTAACCCGTGGACATGAAAGCACAACGTCACAAGTTAGGGTCTCAGGGACGGAGAGAGACGCGGTTCCTCCTCTTCCTCTTCTTCGTGTCGATCGCACGTTCGATTCCCTCCTCTCCTCCCTCCTCACCGGGAACTCTTTCCTTTTGTTTTCTCCTCCAAAAAACACAAAAAAATCCCTCCTTCTTCCTTCCTCTCGTGTGTGTGCGTGTGTGTGCAACTTGTCTTTAAGTCAAAGGACGACTGGACCGGACCGGCAGCGTCCGAGGGTCTCGTCCTCCTCCTCCACGCGCACACACACACACACACACACGCACAAACACGCACACACACAAATGCACATGTACATGCACACATGCACATTTACACTGTAAAAAACGAAACATGCGTTATCCTCGGAGCACGCCGCTCGTTGCAACCTCCGCTGCCCCCCGTGAGTATCCGTGAACATACAAGTGCAGCCTCAGCCAGACACAACATTGGCCGCCCCCCCCCCCTCACCCCTCCTCACCCCCCCCCCCACCAACTCTCTCTCTCTCTCTCTCTCTCGCTCGCCCCCTCCCCCATCTCAGCTGAACAATACAGCACTTTGAAAAATGCCTCCTGCTATCAGGTACAGAGCCGCTGCTGCTGCTGCTGCCGCTGCTGCTGTACAGTAAACCCCCCGACCCCCACTGCCCCC